>NW_026738350.1:0-19423 GCF_949786415.1 Peromyscus eremicus
TCTGACTTCACCCTCCCACTGTGGCACACGTGCATACACACACACACACACACACACACACACACACACACACACAAATAAATGTAAAAACAGAGTTGTTAGAGAATGCACTCTGAAACCGAATGGCTCCTCCTGTCCAGAGCAAGCCAATCTTCCTACTAGACTGCAACTTTCCCCCATACATCCTGAGCCTTGTCCGTGGCTTTCAAAGCAAAGCGTAAGCAAGGGACCCCCACACCACTCCTGGATTTGGCCCCCTGCCCTCCCCACCACCACCACCACCACCACCACCCACCCACCCACCCCTCCCACCCACCCACCCCTCCCACCCACCCCCACCCCTCACCCCCACCCCCCGCTGCCACCTCATGGAAATCAAATTCACCGCCTGTGCCGTCCTTCCTCACAGTGCTCTTCAAATGTGTCACCACGGTAAGTGTCCCTTAAACAGAGGTAACCTCTGGGGAAAGGGTCCCAGGGAACCTCCAGGAAGAGACAAGAACGGCAGTAAGATGGGCGGGAGTGGGGTGAGGCCAGGAGCCCCAGATGACAGTTCTGATCACTGTCATCTTTGCATCAGCCCCTGTAGTCACTCTTCAGCTTCTCTGGTCCTGTGGACACTGCTCTTTCTCACAGGATTGTAGGTTTTAGGAAGGCACAGGGAGTTGTGTCCCATAACCCCCCACGCCGCCATGTGTGTGCACCGTGCGTTCATGCCTGTGTGTGCGTGCCAGAGGTCAATGCCAGGTGTCTTCTTCTGTTGCTTTCTGCCTTTTTTTCTGAAACAGGCTCACTAATTCAACCAGGCTGGCTGGCTGGCCAGTGAGCTCCAGAGATCCTCCTGCCTCCACCTCCCCAGTGCTGGGATGACAGGAGCGGTTGTCACGCCTGTATTTTTACGTGGGTGCTGGGAATCTGAACTCAGTCCCTCATGCTTGTATCGAGCCATCCTCCTGGACTCCCATTGCCCTCTCTGTGATCTGTCCATAAACGTTCTCTCCCTTTCAGAAGAGGAGGCAGCGGACAGTGGACCATCACAGAGGGACCAGCACAGCTCCCCATGTCAGGAGACTCTCGGGAAACCCTCTTGTCTTCCTGCAGCCTCACTGCCTTCTCATTCCCAGTCCTTTCTCTCTCTGGGTTTCCCTTCATTGGAACTGAAGTAACACTGTGACCATGACCTTGGCACCGTGGATGGAAACACAAAGACTAGAAGTGATTACACTGTTTGGGGCTTCCTGTCACGGTTGACACAGAAAGCCGCCACACGCCTCATGGTCTAGTCAGAGCTCTTAAAGTCACCTGCAGTCCTGTCTTCAGCCGTCAACGTCCACGCCTTCCTAAGGCATGGGTTAAAAAAAAGAAACAAACCAACCATGCCAGACACTAATGATTTCCCATTTGGAACTCGGGGAGTAAGATTTGAGTCCTTGTAGGCTATAGCACTCATGTCTCAGAGTAAATGGTCTTCCGCTTCATCGGTCAGACTTGTATTACTTCAGGCTATCTGAGGACACAGTAAGATGGGCAAGGTTCTCTATTTAATATCCCTTCCTGTCTGCCACCCCACTCTTCCTCCACTGCCCACCTCCAGCTGTTCCTGCCTGCAGCCAACACCGCAGTCCTCACACCTGGAGGGTTGGGCTGGGCCAGAGTGCATCTCAGTTTATGCAGACCAGGGGATTGTTCAATTCAAGCTCTTTTTAAAAGCCAGACTAGATCTAGATAAGAGTGATGATAGAAACAGACGTCGAAAGGGTTACCATTTGGAAAGTCAGGGAGACAGGCACACAGGATGTCTTTGTTCTGTTTAGCAAATGTCCTGTTTCGGGCCCATCTAAAAATAGAAGTGCGATAAGATGGAAAGTGACTGAAAAAGATGCCAGCCATACTCTGGCCTCCACCTTCTCATGCATACCTTCACATACATGTATACATACACATCAGTATGTGCACAGACATATCACACACAGAGAGAGAGAGAGATAAGAAAAGGTAATGATAGTGAAGAACGCAGTTGGTGCTGACTGGGTAAAGGGAAGGTGTGGGGGCTCTGGTCTAGGTGACTAAGAAAGGAAGATGGAGACCCGGGGTTTTGCATGGATAGTTCTGACAAACACAGGCACCATCTCCTGACAGATAGAAATAGGAAGCATTGCTTCTTTTTTGAGATAGAGAATTGTTACAAATCTGCAAAATAAATCCTACTCCATCTTTGCAAAATAAAGTGTGGATTTCCTCTGCTATGTCTGGTCCATGGAGATATGCTAACAGAGCGGGGTTGTTTGTAGATGATGCCAAACTCTTCGTGCTGATGGTTGCATTTGGGAAGCACACATCAGCCGAGCTGTTGTTCTGCTCAGAACATGGCAGATGGAGAGTGGAGTTTGCTACCAGTGGAGTGGAAAGAAGCAATTCTTTGTGATCATGTCATTTAGTGCAGTCACCCAGACATGTTCCCAGTGGGCTGGCTGCCCTTTGTACAGACTTAAGGTTAGAATCACAGATGGTCGTGAAGCTGTTCTGTAAAATTACACTCATTTGCAGGAAATGAGGTGATTTCTGTGTTGCTAGTTTCTACTCTCCTTGCCGGGAGAAAATAACGGCAAACATAACTGCAGGAGGGAAGGGGGCTCACGGGTCAATGAGACAGTCCCCTGTGGTGGAGAAGACTCGGAAGCAGAGGCGGAAGGCTGCCGGTCACGTTGTATCAGCAGTCAGGAAGCAGAGAGAGATGGATGCCTGTACTCAGTTCGCTTTCTCCGTTTCATTCACCTCTGGAGCCCATCCCATGAAATAATGTTTTCTTACAGTTAGGGTGGGTCTTCTCACCTCAATGTAATCTAGAAATTTCCTCATAGACATGCCCAGAGTTTTGTCTCCAAGGTGCTTCTAGATTCCATCAATTTGACAATCAATATTAACCATCATAAGTCCACCCTTTCCCAGGCGGTGGTGGCCTACGCCTTTAATCCCAGCACTCGGGAGGCAGAGGCAGGAGGATCTCTGAGTCTGAGGCCAGCCTGGTCTACGGAGCAAGTTCCAGGACAGCCAGAACTACACAGAGAAGTCCTGTCTCAAAAAAAAACAAACAAAACAAAACAAAAGCAAAATTTAAATAAATAAATGTCCACCTCTTATCAATCTGACATCTAAACATACTGCTTTCAAGTCATTATTTTCCATATCTTGCTTCCATAGGCTCATGGTCATCTCATACTGCAAATTCGTTCAGTCCAACTTTAAGAATCTCTATCATCTTTAACCAAGCCAACACTATAAAAAAGTGCAAGTGTGACCACTTTCGAGACTCAAGTAATCTCTTAACTGTGAGCCCCCATAACACCAAAAATCAAATTACAGGGGTCAGAGAGATGGTCCAGTGGGTAAAGGTGCCTACTGCTAAGCCTGATGACCTGAGTTCAATCCCTGGAGCCCACATCATGGAAAGAGAGAACCGACTCCTACAAGTTGTCCTCTGACTTCCACATACACGCTGTGGCATGAATGTACCCATACGCATATACCCGCACACATATATACTCACATGTTTGAACACAAAATAAAAATGTTTAAATCTAATAAAAGATTTTCTTTTACTCACTTGTTTCCGAGATGCAATGGGACAGAGCATGTAGTACCATTCCAACAGGTAGAAATATAGGCATAGGAAGGAAAGGTTGGACTCAGCATGGCAGAAACCCAGCAGGGCAAATACTGAGTCCCAAAGTTCCGAGTTAGGTACCTGGGGCGCACGATGGAATCATTTGCTCTCTAAAAAGACTTGGGTGGCCCCACCCCTCCAGCTTGGTCACCGGTGGCACACGTAGGCCCTCTCTTGGACATGTTCCATTCTCTGCATGTAGCTTCCCTCAGTGGACATCTCACTGTCAAGACATCTCCAGCATCCTGGAACTTAAGTTCCACCTTCACATCTTTACACAATGGCCTCTCGGGCCTTCCTGGAGGATATCTGACCCTGATACACTCTGCTTGGCCTCAATAGCCATTTGGAGTCTTCGTCCAAGCCGACAACCCCCGTTCTCAACCACATGGGCATCCCCTTTTTTCTGGTCTGAGATACACACTGACGCTGGGGGTTCACTGTCCTCCATACCTTGGTGTCTTCTCCTTTATCAAATTTCTGAATGTTGCACCGACTCAGTTTGGTCCTCCTACTCTTTGTGTTGTTTAGGCAATATTTATTGACTGTTTAGTATATGCTGTACTCGGCTTCAGGCATCTGAGACAGAGCAATGAATATGTAAACCAAGTTCCTGCGTTTATAAAGCATACAGTGTCATGAAAAAGGGAAATGTACAAACAACACAGAAAGCATGCAGTATAACATGGAGTAGTAATAGTGCCACAGAGAGAGGGTGAGGGGGAGGGAGAGAAAGAGAGAGAGCGAGGAAAGGAAAGGGAAAATAAAGAAGTGTTAGTGCATGAGGATAGTGGTGCTAGGACTTTGTAAGAGGGGACATTCTCATCGAAGTAAAGTAAAACATGGAGCAGAGGCGTCAAGGACAGCTCCACTTGACTTGAGTGACACAGAGAATGACAGTGGGCTTGAGAGATGTCTCAATAAGCAAAATGCTCACTTGCTGTGTAAGCCCGGGTCCCTGAGTGCAGATCACCAGGACCCACACACAGCTAGCTGTGGTAGCACAGGTCTGTAACCCCAGCGCTTCTGTGTTGAGATGGGATAGAGAGGAAGACAATCCCTGGAGGCTTGCAGCTCACCTGTCCCAGTGTGTGCACAGGCAAACCAAGAGAACCTGTCTCAAATAAGGTGGGAGGTGACGGCTGACGCCTAAGGCACACATGGCAACTGCATGCATGTGTGCTCACACACATGCACACACACACAGATGTAAAAAGAAGAAAACGTGATTGTCCCACTTATTAAGATAAGAAGACTAGGAGAGACGACGTTGGGAAGGAAAGAAGAGTTCTGGCTTGGGGCTATGAATACAGCCTGGCTCGGGATTATAATGACGCAGTGAGGGGCTATTCAGCTGTGCTGAATTTAATTCCTTCCATGGTTTATTCCCTTTGCAGGCCTCAGAGAAATCTTACTGGCTACTTTCTCTCTGAAAACATCTGCTGCTTTCCAGACCCAATGGCCTCTGTCACCTTTCTTTATTTGCTTTTTTTTTTTTGTGATAGTTATTGTAATCCACAGTAATAAAACTTGCTTTTGGTTCTTCTTCCTCCTCCTCCTCCTTCTTCCTGTTTTTCTATTCCCTTGTCTATCTTGTTCACAGCTGTCCCCTCTGTGCTTAGTATGACACCTATGGCAGAGAAGGGGGTTAAAAAGACTGCGTGTGAGACAACACAGGGTAGTCCAGTCATCTGGAGAAGTCGCGACACCTTGGTTCGTGTCTAAGGTCAGCTTTATGCGCTAGCTACATGGCTTTGTGAAAATGTCTCTGTGATGAGTTCTCAGTTTTAAATGATAGAATTTTTAAGTATTGATTTGTCCACTTTGAAACTATATTTAATGCAGGATTTGTATTGGTACTCGGGTTTTCATTTTGCTAACAACAATGGGAAGAGGCTTTCTGATACAAAATGAGTGTAAATTATTACTATTACTATTACTATTATTGCTGCTACTGCTACCCTATGTGGATAAAGTGACTATGTGTCTTCCGTATCAGCTGACCATCATCTCGGCTGCATTTGAGAACCACAGAGAAACCACTGGGAAGAAAGCAGAGGAGTCTGCCTCCTGGACTGTGACAGAGCACCTGTCCATCTGTGCCACTGTCCATCTGTGCAGCTCCACCCTGTCCAACTTCAAGAGCTGACTGGGGTGCCGGGCGGTGGTGACGCACACCTTTAATCCCAGCACTCGGGAGGCAGAGCCAGGTGGATCTCTATGAGTTTAAGGCCAGCCTGGGCTACAGAGCGAGATCCAAGACAGGCACCAAAACTACACAGAGAAACCCTGTGGGGGGAAAGAGTTGACTGGGGTCCAAGCATCTCTTTGCAAAACCCCCAGAGGTAAATGTTTCACTAATGAAACAAAGGACACTTGGACAAGCAAACAAGCAAAGGACACTTGGACAAGAAAGAAGACAAATGATTTGACCTCATCTGTTTCCATGTCTGTCCGACCTTCTACTATAATGTGGGTAACCCTTTGGGTGTAACCAGTTTCGGGTGAGCTCCAATCTATTTGAAGAGTCAACAGATGAAAACAAACCATATTAAGAAACTCTTATTGGGCTGGGGAGATGGCTCAGTGGTTAAGAACACTTGCCACTCTGACCCAAGACCTAACTTCCATTCCCTGCACCCAAGTCAGATGGCTCACAACCTCCTCCTGTGACTCCAGCTCCAGGGCATCCAATACTTCTGGCATTACCAGCACCTGTACTCAGGTGCACATGTCCACAGATACACACACCTATACATAATTTCCAAAAGTAATAAAAATAAACCTTTTTAAAAAAACCTCTCAGAACCCACAGTTCAAGAAATTGACAACTGATTTTAACTCATCTAGGGAGTCCTACTGTAACTTAAACACACAGCTGGATGGGAACAAGGCCACAAAAACAATTTGTTTAGAGAGGCCAGAAAGATCCCTCAACAAAGAAACAAAAGGAATGACCATCTCTACTATCCCCTCGAGGTCCCACATTCTTCTCTTCCCTCTGCTCCTACCGTGTGTGAAGAATTCTCTTACAAACGGGTCCTGCTGCTTCTCAGGATCCTCTCCTCACCAACATGTCCTTGGAACAGAGGAGGGCCTCTCCCGGCATTAGATGTACATACAACTGAGAGAGTGAGTACCACTTATGAAAAACGCTGTGATGGAGATTAATGTCTGGAATGATTTTGAAAGAATAATCAATCGCGTGTGCACAACTGCCTGCCAAGTTAGAACCTCTGTTCTTCATCTCCATCCACCTGGCTCTCTGGGACAGGGTCTCCCACCGGGCTGAAGATCACCAAGGAGGCTAGATTGGCAGGTCAGCAAAGCCTGGGGCATCTGTCTGCCTGTCTGCCTCCCCTGTGCCTGAAGCTCTTTAAAAGATGGGTTCCAGGGACAGAATTCAGGACATCATGCCTGCATTGTGAGCACTTTACCAATGAATGAATGAATATTGTTGTTTTTTTTTTTTAAGCCACGTGAACCTCTCAGTGTTCCCACAAAGCAGGGGAACAGGAAAAACAAGCACGGGTGAGTGTGCTACTGGTCTCACTCTTCCACTCCAGGGAGAACCTGTTTTGTTTTGTTTTGGTTTGGTTTGGTTTGTTTCCTTTTGACTATTATAATGGTCTGAAAGAGGATCGATCGAGTGTGTGAATAGACCGGAGAAAGCTATTACTTTTTCTTTTGCTACCAAAAAGCAACGAGAAAAGTGGAAGCCAAGGAATCAAAACATCAACACTACAAGGTCATACATAGAAAAATAAATAATTTTTATTTTGTACAAAAGGGAAAGTGTACCAGAACCAAGAGGTTGTGTGTGCCCCAGGGCCAAGGCACTGTCAGCGTTCAAGAGGCTCTGAATGTCCCAAAGCCAAGAGTGTGAGCATCTCAGGGCCAAGCGACCTTCAGTGTCCATGGCTCCACGGAATCAGGGCTCAGAGCAGCAGCAGCGATCCCAGCAGCAGCTCACCCTGGCCCAGCGGCCTTCCACGCTCCAGCCCGCGGCCCTTGCTCTCAGCCTTGATGCGCACAGCCAGGCGGCGCAGCTGCTCCTCCGAGAGCCCATCGAAGCAGCAGTCCTGGTCCAGGGCGGCCTTGCGGCTGCGGCGGAAAACGCTGGCGCGCTGCTGGCCCGACGGCCGCAGCACCAGGCTGAGGCGGCAGCCCAGGGCTCGTGGTTCGAGCGTGGCGGCCGGACCCTCAGCGCGCAGCAGGCGGAGGCGGAGACACGCGCTGCGCGGACAGTACTCGGCGGCCAGGCGCAGCGTGCAATCCCCGCGGCCCAGAGCCACGCTGGCCTCGGCTTGCAGGCGCTTGGGATCCGGGCCGGTGGGGTCCGGGGGCGCGCAGGAGGCGGCGCTCTCCTGTTTGTCTCCAGTGGGCGCGGGGCGCGCACTAGCCCGACCTCGAGGGGACCGCAGCGCGCGGCTCAGCAGCCCATCCGAGGCGCGCAGGAGGCGACGCACGCGGGGCACAGGAGCAGGTGGCGGGGCAGTGTCCAGATCAATCGGGGCGGCGCGCGCAGAGTCCGAGGCTGGCCGCGGGCCCGCGTAGGTGTGCGCGCGGCGGCGAAGTCCGGGCCGGGGAACTCCTGGGTGGCCGAGGAAGAGCGACTCCTTTCGGCGCGTGTGCGGGCTCTCGAGCAGCGCGCAGAAGCCGTAGGCGGTGCGTGCGCGGGGCAGGTGCGGCAGCGAGAGCGCGGCTTGTGAGCGCGGGTCCCAGTCGGTGCGCCCCGCGTGGTCGTACTCATTATCGTCGTGGTCGGTTGGGGTGCGCGGCCACAGGTCGGGTTCGGCCGCGCAGCGCCAAGGCAGTGCGGCGGCCGGGTGCGGCGACTCGGCCACGCCGGGGACCGGCAGCCGCGGGGGGATGCAGAACTCAGGGATGCGGCCCGGGGTGAGCACGTTGGAGAAGGCGGGCTCAGGAGCGGAGGAGCGGAGTCGACTGAGGAGCCTCATCCTCGTAGCCTGGGGTTGAGCGTGGCGGATGGAAGCAGCGTGCCTGCAACACAGAGAAAAAACAGTTGAGTTTGGGCGCCTGGAGTCCAGTGGATCCCTCCCTAGATCCTCTGAAATCCTAGATTCTAGATCCTCTAGTTCTAGATCCCAAACGTCTAGGGCTCCGGGTCAGCACGAGCCTTTGGCGCATCTTCATATCCACCCTGCCTTCCAGTTATCAAAACTAAATACATGAATATATAGAAATTAGACCTTGTCTTCTTCAGTCTCGCTGGGTCTGATTGCAAGAGCACAGCTGATGACCTCCCTTTCACAGCTCCACCTTCAGCGCTGCAGCTGGGACAGTGGCTCTCGGCTCTCTTATATCACAGCCGGAATCCCGCCCAGCCGCCAGGAGCCCAATCCCAAGGGACCACGGACGGCCCGCCTTGCAGCCATCTCTTCCTACCAAGTCCCCAGCCGCTGTACGGGTGTCGCAGGAGCTGGCTCAGGGACTTACCTCGGCTGTCCCTTGGCTTGAGCGCCGCATACAGGCCTGGGAAATGCTGCAGGTGACTAGAGGCCATCCGGTCACCCTGCCAAAGAGAATTTGGCAGTTCAAAGTGTTTGTGGCCTCACAGAGAAGGCGAGGAAGGATGAGGAAACGGACAGCTGTATTTGGTGACAAAGTAAATCCGGTCCCCCACTAGGCGCGTGACCTACACTCACGTTCCACTGGCTCCTATTTTTCTGCCGCCATTCATCACCGTGTGCAGGTGGTGGATGCCTGTTTCCAAGCACAGACTAAACTCGGCATGTCCGTTGAGGATGGGGTTACATGCAGACAGTTTTGCGAAGTTGAAAACGCATAGTCAGCCTATCCTTAATATATTCAGACGACTTGTATTCAACACTGGGCGGGCTAAAAGGTTGGATGGAGTAGTTCGGTATCCTCATTAACTCAAAAACTGTGAAGACCTGAGTTAAGTCTCCCGGGGTCCACACCTTATTTAGCCTCTGTCTCCCTCTGCTGGACTCTCCCTGATATTACATGGCCTAGGCTACCAGATGCCTGAGGCACTGATGACCTGGATGAATAAATAATGTGCAAAATTTTCAGAAATTTTTGCTAGGGCAAAAGATGGAACTTTTGGTCAGATCCCTAAAAATACTTGATTTTCCAAAGCTACCATTTTCTTTTTGCCCTAATATGGACCTATCTAGGAAAAAAAAAAACTAAACAAAATCTAAGGACCCTCTTCCCAAGGCCTAACCTTTATTTTCTGAGGTGTGAAAGATGAATCTGAGAAACTTGGAAAAACACCACAAAGGCTAAAAAGAGCATGTTAATATGGAAAGCTGCACTGTATCTGGCATATGAGATTTCCTAGTCTGAAATGCCTTTTCTCTGTTCTTTCGTTTTGTTTGGGTGGGGGTTAACTGAGAATGGCACCCAGGACTCGCACATAGCAAATAAAGACTGCCCTTGAACTACATCCCCAGACCAATTTAGTTATTTTGAGAAAGGTTCTTGCCAAGCTGCCCAGGCTGACCTGGAATTCAGTCTGTCGCCTAGGCAGGCTTTAAACTTGTAATCCAACTGTCTCCCCTTCTTGATTGCTGGAAACACAGGCCTGTGACACCAAACCCAGCTGACTTTCATTTTCTGTGGGCATCATCCCATCAGGAACTGGCAGGGACTCCTGCAAGCTTCAAGGACTTCAGGGAAATGATCTGGGCAAGGTGAAGCATGATGGTCGGCACCACCTTTGCAAACGCTGCGTCCAAACTTCCAGAGTTTAAACGCATTTAAACATAGAAAGGAGAAAGGTTTCCACATGACAGTGATCTCAATAAAGCTTTAGGCATCGCTACATAGAAACTCCCTAGCATGGTAGCAAAGCACGTGTGACCTTTACAATAAGAATGAGTACTTTGGGGTTGGGGATTTAGCTCAGTGGTAGAGTGCAAGGCCCTGAAAAAAAAAAAAAAAAAGAAAAAGCATGAGTTCTGTTGACTGCTAGACAGTGCTCGGGGCAAGGGCCTAAAGAGGAAGGATTTGTAGTAAGCAGATTCTGTTGGTGGATGCTGCAAAGTACATGGGACCTCGTTCATAAGAATGGGTTCTATTTGCTGAGAGACGAAGCTCAGGATTAGGGCCTGGATTTTGGAGGACTCAGGAAGCCTGGCTCCTGAGAACAGAAAAATAAGAAAAATCACCGGGTTGCCAGACAACATTCACTCCAGCCTTCTGGGTGACTGGGCATCAGCCATTTCTTTAAAGAAGACAGGACTGCATGTTGGGCAGGTGTGGTTCCTCCAATGCTTTCCTTAAGCTGTGCCTCCAGCAAGGAACCTTGACCCAATTCCTTTCCTGTAGCTCATCCTCACTCCCTCCAATGTCGGTCTACACAGCTCTGTGGTATTTTACATGCTTTAGAAATGTCCACTTAGGCGGGCGGTGGTGGCCCACGCCTTTAATCCCAGCACTCGGAAGCAGAGCCAGGCGAATCTCTGTGAGTTCGAGGCCAGCCTGGGCTACCAAGTGAGTTCCAGGAGAGGCGCAAAGCTACACAGAGAAACCCTGTCTCGAAAAGCCAAAAAAAAAAAAAAAAAAAATGTCCACTTGCAGCTTCCTCTTGCCTAATAGACTGCCTATGTCACAAAAGTCCTTGAGACACCTGTGGTAGCTTGAAAGAAAATGGCCCTCAAAGGGAGCGGCACTATTAGGAGGTGTGGCTTTGTTGGAGGAAGTGTGTCACTGTGTGGGTGGGCTTTGAGGTCTCATATGTGCTCAAGCCATGCACAGTGAGACAGACCACTTCCTGTTGCCTGTGAGTCAAGATGTAGGACACTCATCTCCTGCTCCAGCACCATGTCCTCCTGCATGCCTCCATGTTGCACCATGATGATAATGGACTAAACCTCTGAAAATGTAAGCCACTTCAATTAAATGTTTCTATAAGAGTTGCTATGGTCATAGTTTCTCTTCACAGCAATAGAAACTCTAAGACAACACCATATGTGTCATGAGTTATAGGAACCTGAGTGAATAGTTGGAGGACAGAAGGAAGAAATGAGAACTAGAGCAACATAGACTAATGGTTAGAGCACCTCCTATGAATATATTATATACATATATATTATATATATAATAAAAATCCCTCTAATACATGCCCAAACTGCCTTCATTCCTGTTATCCTGTTCAAGTCATTAACCTGACATCTTACTCAGACCCTTTCAATTCCAGCACCAGGGATACAATCCTAGGCAAATAGTGAAGGCTCAGTCAATATTTGATGAGTTATATTGCATTAAATTGATAGTGATCTACCACCCAGTTCTTATGACTGTCAGGTGCTTCTAACCACTTATTTTACTAGCTAGCTACATTATTTGATTGCTTTCTTGTAATAAACCAGTGAGGCAGATGTTTGCCAGATGGGAAACTGAGGTGCACACTCAAGACCTTGTCTAGGGTCATTCGACTGATTCTGGCCACACCTGAGTTTTAGCTTTCTTGCTAATTTCTGATCACTTCTTTTCTTCCCCCATTCACTCTGGTCTCTTATAAGTAACTGAGGTGTTGTGTGACTTATCGGAGAACTAGAATTTGGCTTGCTTGCTTGCTTACTTGAGACATGGTCTCACACGATAGCCCAGACTGGCCTTAGATTTTTGGTGAGCCTCCTGCCTCAGCTTCCTTAATGCTGACATTGTAGACTTGTGCTACCAAGCTTTGGGAGAATGTCCATTCTTACAACACCTGGGTCTACTCTTGTATATTTCCTACTATCCTTTCTTTGGAATAACTCATGTCCAGGTCCTTAAATATGAGGAAAAGTGAAGTTTCCCTCTGTATAAATACCAAATTTTGTTTCTTAATCACATTTATCTTGCAGGTTTGTTTTTTGTAATTGGACAAGTATTCATCCATATGAACCCACCAGGGTCAGGGAGAAGTAACCATTCAGCTAAAGCCAATTTCAGGCAGAGGTGTCTTTGAGGATCCCTGACCATCTTACTCCCTCTGATTCAGTCGTCTCAAGAGTCATTGGCGAAGGGTCTTCTCTAAGGCAGAGTGTGTCCTGAGATAGAGTGGTAGATCTATGTAATTGTGTATCCGGTGGATAAATAAATGGTGGGAAAAGTTAATCAAATCAGTCCCTTTTCTTCTCCCTTCAGGCTTTTTCCTATCATTTTTAAAAGATATTTAAGGTAACAATCTAGACTAACTTGTGGTTACCTTTTAACAGTCATCAGGCCTTCTCTTTTGATGTCAGATGTTTGTCTCCTTCACGTTGGTACAGTGTACACAGAACCCTTAATCATTTTTGCAAACATTGTACTTAATCCTTCAGATAATGGAAATCTAATACTCAAGCTACAGCTGAGGAAATGGAAATTTGTCATTCACAATATAGGAATACATGGCTGAGCCATTGCTAAGGCCTCTTGTGATGCCCAGCCGTACTTTATCTTGGGGCTGGAGAGATGGCTCAGTGGTTAAAAGCACTGGCTGCTCCTCCAGAGGATCTGGGTTCTATTCCCAGCACCCACATGGCAGCTCACACCCATCTATAACCTTAATTCCAGGGGATCTGACTCCCTCTTTGGGCCTCCAAAGGCATCAAGCATGCATGTGGTACAGACATACTTGCAGGTAAAACACCCATATACATAAAATCAAAATCCTGTCATTTTAGACAAGGCCTTCCTCTGAATGCATAGTTTGACATAGTCGATTACCCCTCCGGCAGCTTCAGTTACAGGCACTACGAGAGGAAAAATGGCTTTTTTATTCTAGGCAGATGTGGAAGTCTAGTCTAAAATGGTCTCAAAATCATGATCCCCCTGCCTCAGCCTCCCCAAGGAGGGGATTGCAAGGGTAAGCCACCTTGTGTACTCTCAAGGCTCCCATTCTGTTCCCCAAGCAGTGCTTTTTGTAACTGATCATCCCCAAAGTTCCCGGATTTGGGCCATTCTCTTGGAGTGCCCTCTGATGCTGCATGAGGCAATCAGTTGGCTACACTGCTGCGTGCTGAAGACTCCAGTGCTGTGAAAGGCAGCAGGCCAGGGGTGGTGGAGCATTTCCAACTACCCCTCACTTCCCATTAGACTATGAGGCCGTGAATGAGTTAATATATGTCAATATCAGAACTCTTGAGATGCCAACATCTCACTAGAGTGCAGCTCTGAACACTGCTACACAATGCGTCAGGAGGTTTAGTGGGACATTTAAGACCCAACCAACACCAGCACTCTGTTTACATTTGGCCCTCCTGAGGCAGTGCCCCCCATGAGAAGGGAAGCTGTGTGTTAGGCCTAGAACTACCAAGATCAACAGCAAAGTGAGCCCACGAGGTTGGAGTTACAGGGGAGATGCCTGGATCTGAAACCATGGGGCTTAGACAGGAGCAGCATCAAAGCAACCTATGGTGGTAAATGCTTGGTTCTCAGCTAATGGAACTGTTTGAGAAGGATTAGAGGTATGGCCTTGTTGGATTGGGTACGGCCTTCTTGGATGTGTGTCACTGGGGATGGGCTTTGATATTTAAAAAGCCCATGGAGGCCCGGTCTCATTCCCTCTCCTCTGCCTCCACCTTTTGTCCAGATGGCAACTTTCAGCTAGTGCTCCTGTCCCATGCTTACCTGTCTGCCCCCGTGCTTCCCACTATAATGGTCATAGACTCGCCCTCTGAAACTGTAATCAAGACCCCAATTAAATGCTTCCGTTTATAAGCTGCCTTGATTGTGGTGTTTCATCACAGCAATAGAACAGTAACTAAGGCACAACCCAACCCAATGGGCCAGAGACAAAGGTCTCCATATTCCACTACTTGTTTTCACTTCAGATATAATTAAGCTAGCAATTAAGAAGCCTCCACAGGTTAATACAGAACAGTTATCACAGCTCTTTTTTGAGTTAAAGACTCAAATACAACATCTTTGAACTCTTATGAAGAGACCATTATCTATTACATACAGAACCAAACATTTCCTTTATGTTTGGAAGATGGTTTATACACATTTTCTTCAGTTCATATGTCACCAAGCGTACACATTATAGTGTTCTAATATTTCTGAAATACATTGTGAGTTGACAGACACCTCAAGAGATGCGTTGTGTGTGCCCATCGAAGCTGGAAGGTGACAGTAGCAGCATTCTACAAGCAGGACCCCACCATTTCCAAGAAACATTCATGTCATAGAATCTACCAGTCCCATGATGCTGTGCAGAATGGTACCTGCCCTCCCCCAGAAAAATGGTACCCCTTCCCATGCCAGAAAAACTTCCAGATATCACATCCTGAGGCCCTTGTCTGGATCTCTGGTTGGCGACCATTCATCTTCTGCAATGGGACCTGTGGGCAAAAGTAGAATTGTGAAATAAAGCACATGTCAAGGCATTACTTTTCAGTGTGGTGCTTTAGGACATAATAAGCTTAGGGAAAAAACCTAAAAAGCTACAAGATGATGTAAGTAGATTCAATTACTTAAAAGATGTACTGGGCAAACACAAAGTTACAAGAATATGCACTAAAATGACTCTGGATGGCTGGAGACGCGCCTATAAATTTGCCTGCCTGAATTTGTCCAAGTGTAGATGAATTAAATGTACAGATGAACTCTTGCCTTGAGAAGGTGATACTTCCTGAGAGACACATCCAAACCTCTTTAAGCAGAAAATAAGTTCTAGTAAATGGCCACAGTTGGAGGGCCCAGATAGACAGGCTTTTGAGTGAGTGACTGCATCACGAGTTGCCACTTCAGCTCCGGAACTTGGAAGAAGACAAACTTAAGAAAAGGCTGTACATAGTAGAATGGAGGACACGTATTCCTTGAAAGCACAAGACAGTTGTTTTGTTGTTGTTTTTGTTTTGTTTTTACATTTGCTGATTCAATTGGACAGCTCTCAAGCACAAACTTTGTAAAGGACAATGTCAGAAGCTAAAACACAGCTACTGATGTAGCCTGGTGACAGTGTGCATTCCCTCAATATCCTTACTTGATCTAATGGGCACATGTGTAAGAACAAGACACCTGGGGACCTAAGTTTGTTTCTATAGGAACCTCTGGGACCACTGAACCTGGCTTGGTTCAGTGCAGTGCACAGCAATGCACAGGAGCAGCTCAGTGGTACAGCTGAGCATTAGACATGAGGGTGGACATCAATGTCCCTGGGAGTACGTACTTTAAGAATTATCAAGGAGAGAGGACTGAAGGACTTGCTATTTGAAATTTGTTTCTTAGCCTATAAAAGCAGTGTCCTAAAAGGCAGTGGCTATACAGAGAGGTTAAACACACCATGTTTAACGCACGCACACACACACACACACACACACACAAACACACAATTGATCCAGCTTGATATCCTACTGATCTGTGAAGGTATCCTGACAAATGGTCTTCAGCTCCATGTGACTATAGAATTCTGTGTTGTGGTCAGAGGAAAAGCAAAGCCTGGATGGATGCCTTCCTCTTCTTGTCTTCTTTCCTTTCTATTTTTAAAAGATTTTTATGTATATGGTGTTTTGTTTACATGTGTGTTTGTGCACTGTGCACATGCCTAGTGCCCACAAAGGCCAGAAGAGGGTGCCAGACGCCCTAGAATTGGAGTTACAATTGTGAGCTTCTATGTGAATGCTGTGAACTGAACCCGGGTCCTCTGCAAGAATGGCAAGGGCTCTTACCTGCTGAGCCATAGCTCCAGCCCCAAACATCCACACTTCTTATCTCTGCCTTTTTTCACAAATATACTAGCCCTCCTCACTCCAAAGTTTGGATTCTTGAGAAATTAAATTGGCATTAAGTGAAGATTTGATTTAAAAAATATTAAGATTGTACATACTTAAAAGGTGTCATCAGTTTTCATCCATTGGTATTTCCAAGAATGATATTTTGGCACACCTGGGGTGGGAGAATCTATTCTGGCCCACAGGGTTGTCTGGGATGAAATGGCTTGACTTCCAGCAGCTATCATCTTCTCCATCTTCCTCTGGAGAGAATCTGCCTAGGTGCTATGCTAGGCACTCATACCTCCATTTGTAATAGGGTACAGGGGAGATATATATATATATATCCTACCCATCCTGTCAGGTAATTGCCTGGGTGCCTATCTTGGATGGAATAGGTGGTCACAGCCACTTACTCTAGTGTGCACTAGCCTTGAGGGGTATAGAACTTCTAAATTCACTTTCAGAGGCAGAGACATAGCAAAACACATGGTAACATGATACTCTAAATTTTTTTAACAGCTAAAGCTGTAAATCTTGTCACTTGTGTACACACACACACACACACACACACACACACACACACAAAGTCAAATGAAACTTTTCAGTGTTGTGAAAGACAAGCAGGGTATAAAGGGAGAAACCTGAGAAAGAACTCCATGTAGTGTAGCAGAGAGACAATGTGACACAAAGGTAAGGACCAGATTCTGTCCCCAGACTCCAAATTGACAACACATAGTTCCCTACAAGGAAGCCATGCCTAGGTCACTGTCACCCCATTGTATAGCAAAGCAGACAAACCCAAGTTCAGTTCCTTAGAACAATACCTGAGACATAATCATTCCTAACTGTCGGTTAAATGCACTCTCGGAAGTCTTAAAGGCTTGGCAACCAGCCCATCTAGACTATGTCCACTACCAAAGAGCCATATCTCCACTGGTGCCTCTCCCAAGCCAAGGAGTCAAGTGTTCCAGTGTCTGGGAAATCAGTCACCACCCTTTAACATCCAGGCTCACAACTGAGGGCTACAGGGGCTCCTCCATCCCACATTCTTTGAAGAAAATAACTCCTAGTTTGAGAGAAGCTGTAAGAGCTGCCCGTTATCTGCCTTTGTTTTATTTACATATGCAGTATAAAAAAATCAACATTCTTTTCAAAAAATACTTGGCAATAATATTCTAGAATAAAGAATTTCCTTTCCATAGAGGGTTAGACATAACTGGACTTGGCTGGCTGTGTATATTTCCTTTCACTGCTGCTGGATGGTAAATCATAAAACCAGACAAGAACCAGGTAGGCAGGCTAAAATTTTTTCATGTGAGCTAAGAATATATATTTGAAAGATTTAACAATATGGTCAGCAATAATAAATGACAGATATTTTACATGGCCTATAAAACCTAAAGATTGCCTAAGGGGCTGGAGACAGGGAGAGATCAAGAACTCTTAGTACTCTTGCAGAGGACCCAAGTTTAGTTCCCAAGACCTAGGTTGGGTGGCTCACAATACCTCTAAGTCCAGCTCCAAGGGATCAAACATCTTCTGGCCTCCATGGGCAATTGCACTCATGCTGGCACAAAACCTTATAGACACACACATACACCTAATTAAAACTCAAAATGAGTATTTAAAAAGTCACCAAAATATTTGAAATGTTTGCTAGAGAAAAAATTTTACTGTACAAAAAGTTTGTTCTTAAAAAGTCCAGTGAGTCTTTCAAGAATTACAAGAGTGTCATAAGAAAAAGAAAAACTAATCTCTTCTCCCATTTTCTTCAGTACACGCAAATCTGGTTTACTTTTTCAAAATAACAGCCATCATTTTCAAGGATGAAAACAATCACTCAACAAAATTCAATATCAATTCCTAATTAAAAACATGCAGCAAACTAGCATAAGAAAAGAGTTTCCTCAACTGGATTAAAGACATCTACATCTACCAATAATCTACATCCTGCTTCATTACTGAAAACAAAACAACTTCTAAAGTCCAGAAAGAAGAAAAGTATGCTCTTTCTCTCTCACTATTTCAAACTTGTAGTAGAGGTTCTAACCATTGTAATAATGCCAAAAATGGGGCTGAGGGGAATCTACCTTAGAAAAGAAGAACTTAACAGGGTTGCCTATGTAGACATTCTGATGGAGGCTGGTATGTGGTGCACACCTCTGGTCCTAGCACTCATGATTCTCAGGCCAGCCTGGACTATGTGGTAAGTTTGAGACTAGCATGGAATACCTTGTGAGACACTGCAGGGAATGTTCCAAAAAGCCATCAGAATTTATCAAATTTGCAGGTAAACTGGCAATATAAAAAAAGTTTTCATGCAAAAAATTGCTGGTGTGGGAGTGGGGAGTCCAGTCTCCTTAAAGTACAGTGAAGAAGTTGCCCAGACTTCTCCAAACAGTGTACTTCCCCCTTTCTAGTACTTACCTGAGTCCTGAAGCATCTGCATGACTGTTTCCTGAAGAAGCTGGACCACATCACCAGTGCACAGAGGGACGATGCACAGCATTCACTCCTGTGACAAAGTTCCCTCCCCAAAGGACTGCATGCTCTGAAAAGTCAGTCCCAAGATGGAATGTGGAGCATGAGTGTCTGGTCTCTGGGAGTCGGAGCCCTTGGAAGAAATAGTCTCCCAGCAGCTTTCTTCCAGCTTGGATTACGTTGACTCCCTCCCCAATAGGCCCATGTGCTTCCCTGCTGGCCAGGATGAAAAACTGAAGTCTGATTGCCTCCTTGCTTTGATGCTCACTCATTTCAGCCCTGATACTCCATCCAAGTCTCATTTTGTTCTCCCTTTCCTAGTGGATCAAAATGAGTCTCTCTGGAGATTATCCAGATCACATTCTTGTCAACTTCCTTTGGGTCAAATATTTAATGATTTTGCTTCATGTTCACCTTCAAATGAAGGACAGTTGGATAACCTGATGACAAGCCATCAGTATGTCCGACATTTTCCATCTCAAATGCTCTGTCACCAGGCCACATTAATGAGCTGGAGGTGTGGCTCAGTCATAAAGTGCATATCTAGCATGTATAAAACCTTGGGTTCAACCCTTGACATCACAAAACACACAAACAA
>NW_026738351.1:0-19418 GCF_949786415.1 Peromyscus eremicus
CCAGTGGAGGTGTGCACACTGAACTGTTAGAATGAGTGTGTCCACATGGAAGTGTGCACACTGAACTGTTAGAATGAGTGTGTCCACATGGAGGTGTGCACACTGAACTTTTAGAATGAGTGTGCCCACATGGAGGTGTGCACACTGAACTGTTAGAATGAGTGTGTCCACATGGAGGTGTGCACACTGAACTGTTAGAATGAGTGTGTCCCTGTGGAGGTGTGCACACTGAACTGTTAGAATGAGTGTGTCCACATGGAGGTGTGCACACTGAACTGTTAGAATGAGTGTGTCCACATGGAGGTGTGCACACTGAACTGTTAGTATATGTCCACATGGAGGTGTGCACACTGAACTGTTAGAATGAGTGTGTCCACATGGAGCTGTGCACACTGAACTGTTAGAATGAGTGTGCCTACATGGAGGTGTGCAGACTGAACTGTTAGAATGAGTGTGCCCACACGGAGGTGTGCACACTGAACTGTTAGAATGAGTGTGCCCACACGGAGGAGTGCACACTGAACTGTTAGAATGAGTGTGCCCACATGGAGGTGTGAACACTGAACTGTTAGAATGAGTGTGTCCACATGGAGGTGTGCACACTGAACTGTTAGAATGAGTGTGTCCACATGGAGGTGTGCACACTGAACTGTTAGAATGAGTGTGCCCACATGGAGGTGTGCACACTGAACTGTTAGAATGAGTGTGTCCACATGGAGGTGTGCACACTGAACTGTTAGAATGACTGTGCCCACACGGTGTTAGCACATTGAACTGTTAGAATGAGTGTGTCCCTGTGGAGGTGTGCACACTGAACTGTTAGAATTAGTGTGTGCACATGGAAGTGTGCACACTGAACTGTTAGAATGAGTGTGTCCACATGGAGTTGTGCACACTGAACTGTTAGAATGAGTGTGCCCACATGGAGGTGTGCACACTGAACTGTTAGAAGGAGTGTGTCCACATGGAGGTGTGCACACTGAACTGTTAGAATGAGTGTGCCCACATGGAGGGGTGCAGACTGAACTGTTAGAATGAGTGTGCCCACATGTTGGTGTGCACACTGAACTGTTAGAATGAGTGTGCCCACATGGAGGTGTGCACACTGAACTGTTGGAATGTGTGTGTCCACATGGAGGTGTGCACACTGAACTGTTAGAATGAGTGTGCCCACATGGAAGTGTGCACACTGAACTGTTTGAATGAGTGTGCCCACATGGAGGTGTGAACACTGAACTGTTAGAATGAGTGTGCCCACATGGAGGTGTGCACACTGAACTGTTAGAATGAGTGTGTCCACATGGAGGTGTGCACACTGAACTGTTAGAATGAGTGTGCCCACATGGAGGTGTGCAGACTGAACTGTTAGAATGAGTGTGCCCACATGGAGGTGTGCACACTGAAATGTTAGAATGAGTGTGCCCACATGGAGGAGTGCACACTGAAATGTTAGAATGAGTGTGCCCACATGGAGGTGTGAACACTGAACTGTTAGAATGAGTGTGCCCACATGGAGGTGTGCACACTGAACTGTTAGAATGAGTGTGTCCACATGGAGGTGTGCACACTGAACTGTTAGAATGAGTGTGTCCACATGGAGGTGTGCACACTGAACTGTTAGAATGAGTGTGCCCACATGGAGGTGTGCACACTGAGCTGTTAGAATGAGTGTGTCCACATGGAGGTGTGCACACTGAACTGTTAGAATGACTGTGCCCACACGGTGTTAGCACATTGAACTGTTAGAATGAGTGTGTCCCTGTGGAGGTGTGCACACTGAACTGTTAGAATTAGTGTGTCCACATGGAAGTGTGCACACTGAACTGTTAGAATGAGTGTGTCCACATGGAGGTGTGCACACTGAACTGTTAGAATGAGTGTGTCCCAGTGGAGGTGTGCACACTGAACTGTTAGAATGAGTGTGCCCATACGGAGGAGTGCACACTGAACTGTTAGAATGAGTGTGCCCACATGGAGGTGTGAACACTGAACTGTTAGAATGAGTGTGTCCACCTGGAGGTGTGCACACTGAACTGTTAGAATGAGTGTGTCCACATGGAGGTGTGCACACTGAACTGTTAGAATGAGTGTGCCCACATGGAGGTGTGCACACTGAACTGTTAGAATGAGTGTGTCCACATGGAGGTGTGCACACTGAACTGTTAGAATGACTGTGCCCACACGGTGTTAGCACATTGAACTGTTAGAATGAGTGTGTCCCTGTGGAGGTGTGCACACTGAACTGTTAGAATTAGTGTGTCCACATGGAAGTGTGCACACTGAACTGTTAGAATGAGTGTGTCCACATGGAGGTGTGCACACTGAACTGTTAGAATGAGTGTGTCCACATGGAGGTGTGCACACTGAACTGTTAGAATGAGTGTGCCCACATGGAGGTGTGCACACTGAACTGTTAGAATGAGTGTGTCCACATGGAGGTGTGCACACTGAACTGTTAGAATGACTGTGCCCACACGGTGTTAGCACATTGAACTGTTAGAATGAGTGTGTCCTTGTGGAGGTGTGCACACTGAACTGTTAGAATTAGTGTGTCCACATGGAAGTGTGCACACTGAACTGTTAGAATGAGTGTGTACACATGGAGGTGTGCACACTGAACTGTTAGAATGAGTGTGTCCACATGGAGGTGTGCACACTGAAATGTTAGAATATGTCGACATGGAGGTGTGCACACTGTACTGTTAGAATGAGTGTGTCCACATGGAGGTGTGCACACTCAACTGTTAGAATGAGTGTGTCCACAGGGAGGTTTGCACACTGAACTGTTAGAATGAGTGTGTCCACATGGAGGTGTGCACACTGAACTGTTAGAATGAGTGTGCCCACATGGAGTTGTGCACATGAACTCTTAGAATGACAGAGTCCACATGTAGGTGTGCACACTGAACTGTTAGAATGACTGTGCCCACATGGAGGTGTGCACTTTGAACTGTTAGAATGAGTGTGTCCCTGTGGAGGTGTGCACACTGAACTGTTAGAATGAGTGTGTCCACATGGAGGTGTGCACACTGAACTGTTGGAATGTGTGTGTCCACATGGAGGTGTGCACACTGAACTGTTAGAATGAGTGTGCCCACATGGAAGTGTGCACACTGAACTGTTTGAATGAGTGTGCCCACATGGAGGTGTGAACACTGAACTGTTAGAATGAGTGTGCCCACATGGAGGTGTGCACACTGAACTGTTAGAATGAGTGTGTCCACATGGAGGTGTGCACACTGAACTGTTAGAATGAGTGTGCCCACATGGAGGTGTGCAGACTGAACTCTTAGATTGAGTGTGCCCACATGGAGGTGTGCACACTGAAATGTTAGAATGAGTGTGCCCACATGGAGGAGTGCACACTGAAATGTTAGAATGAGTGTGCCCACATGGAGGTGTGAACAATGAACTGTTAGAATGAGTGTGCCCACATGGAGGTGTGCACACTGAACTGTTAGAATGAGTGTGTCCACATGGAGGTGTGCACACTGAACTGTTAGAATGAGTGTGTCCCTGTGGAGGTGTGCACACTGAACTGTTAGAATGAGTGTGTCCACATGGAGGTGTGCACACTGAACTGTTAGAATGAGTGGGTCCACATGGAGGTGTGCACACGGAACTGTTAGAATGAGTGTGTCCACATGGACGTGTGCACACTGAACTGTTAGAATGAGTGTGTCCACATGGAGGTGTGCACACTGAACTGTTAGAATGAGTGTGCCCACATGGAGGTGTGCACACTGAACTGTTAGAATGAGTGTGCCCACATGGAGGTGTGAACACTGAATTCTTAGAATGAGTGTGTCCACATGGAGGTGTGCACACTGAACTGTTAGAATGAGTGTGTCCACATGGAGGTGTGCACACTGAACTTTTAGAATGAGTGTGTCCCTGTGGAGGTGTGCACACTGTACTGTTAGAATGAGTGTGTCCACATGGAGGTGTGCACACTGTACTGTTAGAATGAGTGTGTCCACATGGAGGTGTGCACACTGAACTGTTAGAATTAATGTGCCCACATGGGGTTAGCCCACTGAACTGTTAGAATGAGTGTGTCCCAGTGGAGGTGTGCACACTGAACTGTTAGAATGAGTGTGCCCACATGGAAGTGTGCACACTGAACTGTTAGAATGAGTGTGCCCACATGGAGGTGTGCACACTGAACTGTTAGAATGAGTGTGTCCACATGGAGGTGTGCACACTGAACTGTTAGAATGAGTGTGTCCCTGTGGAGGTGTGCACACTGAACTGTTAGAATGAGTGTGTCCACATGGAGGTGTGCACACTGAACTGTTAGAATGAGTGTGTCCACATGGAGGTGTGCACACGGAACTGTTAGAATGAGTGTGTCCACATGGACGTGTGCACACTGAACTGTTAGAATGAGTGTGTCCACATGGAGGTGTGCACACTGAACTGTTAGAATGAGTGTGCCCACATGGAGGTGTGCACACTGAACTGTTAGAATGAGTGTGCCCACATGGAGGTGTGAACACTGAATTCTTAGAATGAGTGTGTCCACATGGAGGTGTGCACACTGAACTGTTAGAATGAGTGTGTCCACATGGAGGTGTGCACACTGAACTTTTAGAATGAGTGTGTCCCTGTGGAGGTGTGCACACTGTACTGTTAGAATGAGTGTGTCCACATGGAGGTGTGCACACTGTACTGTTAGAATGAGTGTGTCCACATGGAGGTGTGCACACTGAACTGTTAGAATTAATGTGCCCACATGGGGTTAGCCCACTGAACTGTTAGAATGAGTGTGTCCCAGTGGAGGTGTGCACACTGAACTGTTAGAATGAGTGTGTCCACATGGAAGTGTGCACACTGAACTGTTAGAATGAGTGTGTCCACATGGAGGTGTGCACACTGAACTTTTAGAATGAGTGTGCCCACATGGAGGTGTGCACACTGAACTGTTAGAATGAGTGTGTCCACATGGAGGTGTGCACACTGAACTGTTAGAATGAGTGTGTCCCTGTGGAGGTGTGCACACTGAACTGTTAGAATGAGTGTGTCCACATGGAGGTGTGCACACTGAACTGTTAGAATGAGTGTGTCCACATGGAGGTGTGCACACTGAACTGTTAGTATATGTCCACATGGAGGTGTGCACACTGAACTGTTAGAATGAGTGTGTCCACATGGAGCTGTGCACACTGAAGTGTTAGAATGAGTGTGCCTACATGGAGGTGTGCAGACTGAACTGTTAGAATGAGTGTGCCCACACGGAGGTGTGCACACTGAACTGTTAGAATGAGTGTGCCCACACGGAGGTGTGCACACTGAACTGTTAGAATGACTGTGCCCACACGGTGTTAGCACATTGAACTGTTAGAATGAGTGTGTCCCTGTGGAGGTGTGCACACTGAACTGTTAGAATTAGTGTGTGCACATGGAAGTGTGCACACTGAACTGTTAGAATGAGTGTGTCCACATGGAGTTGTGCACACTGAACTGTTAGAATGAGTGTGCCCACATGGAGGTGTGCACACTGAACTGTTAGAAGGAGTGTGTCCACATGGAGGTGTGCACACTGAACTGTTAGAATGAGTGTGCCCACATGGAGGGGTGCAGACTGAACTGTTAGAATGAGTGTGCCCACATGTTGGTGTGCACACTGAACTGTTAGAATGAGTGTGCCCACATGGAGGTGTGCACACTGAACTGTTTGAATGAGTGTGCCCACATGGAGGTGTGCACACTGAACTGTTAGAATGAGTGTGCCCACATGGAGGTGTGCACACTGAACTGTTAGAATGAGTGTGTCCACATGGAGGTGTGCACACTGAACTGTTAGAATGAGTGTGTCCACATGGAGTTGTGCACACTGAACTGTTAGAATATGTCCACATGGAGGTGTGCACACTGTACTGTTAGAATGAGTGTGTCCACATGGAGGTGTGCACACTCAACTGTTAGAATGAGTGTGTCCACATGGAGGTGTACACACTGAACTGTTAGAATGAGTGTGTCCACATGGAGGTGTGCACACTGAACTGTTAGAATGAGTGTGTCCACATGGACGTGTGCACACTGAACTGTTAGAATATGTCCACATGGAGGTGTGCACACTGTACTGTTCGAATGAGTGTGTCCACATGGAGGTGTGCACACTCAACTGTTAGAATGAGTGGGCCCACATGGAGGTGTGCACACTGAACTGTCAGAATGAGTGTGTCCACATGGAGGTGTGCACACTGAACTGTTAGAATGAGTGTGCCCACATGGATTTGTGCACACTGAATGTTAGAATGACTGTGTCCACATGGAGGTGTGCACACTGAACTGTTAGAATGAGTGTGCCCACATGGAGTTGTGCACATGAACTGTTAGAATGACTGTGTCCACATGGAGGTGTGCACACTGAACTGTTAGAATGACTGTGCCCACATGGAGGTGTGCACTTTGAACTGTTAGAATGAGTGTGTCCCTGTGGAGGTGTGCACACTGAACTGTTAGAATGAGTGTGTCCACATGGAGGTGTGCACACTGAACTGTTAGAATGTGTGTGTCCACATGGAGGTGTGCACACTGAACTGTTAGAATGAGTGTGCCCACATGGAAGTGTGCACACTGAACTGTTTGAATGAGTGTGCCCACATGGAGGTGTGCACACTGAAATGTTAGAATGAGTGTGCCCACATGGAGGTGTGCACACTGAAATGTTAGAATGAGTGTGCCCACATGGAGGTGTGCAGACTGAACTGTTAGAATGAGTGTGCCCACATGGAGGTGTGCACACTGAACTGTTAGAATGAGTGTGCCCACATGAAGGAGTGAACACTGAACTGTTAGAATAAGTGTGCCCACATGGAGGTGTGAACACTGAACTGTTAGAATGAGTGTGCCCACATGGAGGTGTGCACACTGAACTGTTAGAATGAGTGTGCTCACATGGAGGTGTGCACACTGAACTGTTAGAATGAGTGTGTCCACATGGAGGTGTGCACACTGAACTGTTAGAATGAGTGTGTCCCTGTGGAGGTGTGCACACTGAACTGTTAGAATGAGTGTGTCCACATGGAGGTGTGCACACTGAACTGTTAGAGTCAGTGTGTCCACATGGAGGTTTGCACACGGAACTGTTAGAATGAGTGTGTCCACATGGAGGTGTGCACACTGAACTGTTAGAATGAGTGTGTCCACATGGAGGTGTGCACACTGAACTGTTAGAATGAGTGTGCCCACATGGAGGTGTGCACACTGAACTGTTAGAATGAGTGTGCCCACATGGAGGTGTGAACACTGAATTCTTACAATGAGTGTGTCCACATGGAGGTGTGCACACTGAACTGTTAGAATGAGTGTGTCCACATGGAGGTGTGCACACTGAACTTTTAGAATGAGTGTGTCCCTGTGGAGGTGTGCACACTCTACTGTTAGAATGAGTGTGTCCACATGGAGGTGTGCACACTGAACTGTTAGAATGAGTGTGTCCACATGGAGGTGTGCACACTGAACTGTTAGAATTACTGTGCCCATATTGGGTTAGCACACTGAACTGTTAGAATGAGTGTGCCCACATGGAAGTGTGCACACTGAACTGTTAGAATGAGTGTGTCCACATGGAGGTGTGCACAGTGATCTTTTAGAATGAGTGTGCCCACTTGGAGGTGTGCACACTGAACTGTTAGAATGAGTGTGTCCACATGGAGGTGTGCACACTGAACTGTTAGAAGGAGTGTGTCCACATGGAGGTGTGCACACTGAACTGTTAGAACGAGTGTGTCCCTGTGGAGCTGTGCACACTGAACTGTTAGAATGAGGGTGTCAACATGGAGGTGTGCACACTGAACTGTTAGAATGAGTGTGCCCACATGGAGGTGTGCACACTGAACTGTTAGAATGAGTGTGCCTACATGGAGGTGTGCACACTGAACTGTTAGAATGAGTGTGCCCACATGGAGGTGTGCACACTGAACTGTTAGAATGAGTGTGTCCACATGGAGGTGTGCAAACTGAACTGTTAGAATGAGTGTGCCCACATGGAGTTGTGCAGACTGAACTGTTAGAATGATTGTGCCCACATGGAGGTGTGCACACTGAACTGTTATAATGAGTGTGCCCACATGGAGGTGTGCACACTGAACTGTTAGAATGAGTGTGTCCACATGGAGGTGTGCACACTGAACTGTTAGAATGAGTGTGTCCCTGTGGAGGTGTGCACACTGAACTGTTAGAATGAGTGTGTCCACATGGAGGTGTGCACACTGAACTGTTAGAATGAGTGTGTCCACATGGAGGTGTGCACCCTGAACTGTTAGAATGAGTGTGCCCACATGGAGGTGTGCAGAATGAACTGTTAGATTGAGTGTGCCCACATGGAGGTGTGAACACTGAACTGTTTGAATGAGTGGGCCCACATGGAGGTGTGCACACTGAACTGTTAGAATGAGTGTGCCCACATGGAGGTGTGCACACTGAACTGTTAGAATGAGTGTGTCCACATGGAGGTGTGCACACTGAACTGTTAGAATGAGTGTGCCCACATGGAGGTGTGCAGACTGAACTGTTAGAATGAGTGTGCCCACATGGAGGTGTGCACACTGAACTGTTAGAATGAGTGTGCCCACATGGAGGTGTGCACACTGATCTGTTAGAATGAGTGTGCCCACATGGAGGTGTGCACACTGAACTGTTAGAATGAGTGTGTCCACATGGAGGTGTGCACACGGAACTGTTAGAACGAGTGTGCCCACATGGAGGTGTGCACACTGAACTGTTAGAACGAGTGTGCCCACATGGAGGTGTGCACACTGAACTGTTATTATGAGTGTGTCCACATGGAGTTGTGCACACTGAACTGTTAGAATTAGTGTATCCCTGTGGAGATGTGCACACTGAACTGTTAGAATGAGTGTGAACACATGGAGGTGTGCACACTGAACTGTTAGAATGAGTGTGTCCACATGGGGGTGTGCACACTGAACTGTTAGAATATGTCCCCATGGAGGTGTGCACACTGTACTGTTAGAATGAGTGTGTCCACATGGAAGTGTGCACACTGAACTGTTAGAATGAGTGTGTCCACATGGAGGTGTGCACACTGAAGTGTTAGAATGAGTGTGTCCCTGTGGAAGTGTGCACACTGAACTGTTAGAATGAGTGTGCCCACATGGAGGTGGGCACACTGAACTGCTAGAATGAGTGGGCCCACATGGAGGTGTGCACACTGAACTGTTAGAATGAGTGGGCCCACATGGAAGTGTGCACAGTGAACTGTTAGAATGAGTGTGTCCACATGGAGGTGTGCACACTGAACTGTTAGAATGAGTGTGCCCGCATGGAGTTTTGCACACTGAATGTTAGAATGACTGTTTCCACATGGAGGTGTGCACACTGAACTGTTAGAATGAGTGTGCCCACATGGAGTTGTGCACATGAACTGTTAGAATGACTGTGTCCACATGGAGGTGTGCACACTGAACTGTTAGAATAACTGTGCCCACATGGAGGTGTGCACTTTGAACTGTTAGAATGAGTGTGTCCCTGTGGAGGTGTGCACACTGAACTGTTAGAATGAGTGTGTCAACATGGAGGTGTGCACACTGAACTGTTAGTATGAGTGTGTCCACATGGAGGTGTGCACACTGAACTGTTAGAATGAGTTTCCCACATGGAAGTGTGCAAAATGAACTGTTTGAATGAGTGTGCCCACATGGAAGTGTGCACACTGAACTGTTTGAATGAGTGTGTCCACATGGAGGTGTGCACACTGAACTGTTAGAATGAGTGTGCCCACATGGAGGTGTGCAGACTGAACTGTTAGAATGAGTGTCCCCACATGGAGGAGTGCACACTGAACTGTTAGAATGAGTGTGCCCACATGGAGGTGTGAACACTGAATTCTTAGAATGTGTGTGTCCACATGGAGGTGTGCACACTGAACTGTTAGAATGAGTGTGTCCACATGGAGGTGTGCACACTGAACTTTAAGAATGAGTGTGTCCCTTTGGAGGTGTGCACACCGTACTGTTAGAATGAGTGTGTCCACATGGAGGTGTGCACACTGAACTGTTATGAGTGTGTCCACATGGAGGTGTACACACTGAACTGTTAGAATGACTGTGCCCACATGGGGTTAGCACACTGAACTGTTAGAATGAGTGTATACCTGTGGAGGTGTGCACACTGAACTGTTAGAATGAGTGTGTCCACATGGAAGTGTGCACACTGAACTGTTAGAATGAGTGTGTCCACATGGAGGTGTGCACACTGAACTGTTAGAATGAGTGTGCCCACATGGAGGTGTGCACACTGAACTGTTAGAATGAGTGTGTCCACATGGAGGTGTGCACACTGAACTGTTAGAATGAGTGTGTCCCTGTGGAGGTGTGCACACTGAAATGTTAGAATGAGTGTGTCCACATGGATGTGTGCACACTGAAGTGTTTGAATGAGTGTGCCCACATGGAGGTGTGCACACTGAACTGTTAGAATGAGTGTGCCCACATGGAGGTGTGCACTTTGAACTGTTAGAATGAGTGTGTCCACATGGAGGTGTGCACACTGAACTGTTAGAATGAGTGTGCCCACATGGAGGTGTGCAGACTGAACTGTTAGAATGAGTGTGCCCACATGGAGGTGTGAACACTGAACTGTTAGAATGAGTGTGTCCACATGGAGGTGTGCACACTGAACTGGTAGAATGAGTGTGTCCACATGGAGGTGTGCACACTGAACTGTTAGAATGAGTGTGCCCACATGGAGGAGTGCACACTGAAGTGTTAGAATTTGTCCACATGGAGGTGTGCACACTGAACTGTTAGAATGAGTGTGTCCCTGTGGAGGTGTGCACACTGAAATGTTAGAATGTGTGTGTCCACATTTAGGTGTGCACACTGAACTGTTAGAATTAGTGTGTCCCTGTGGAGGTGTGCACACTGAAATGTCAGAATGAGTGTGTCCACATGGAGGTGTGCACACTGAAGTGTTAGAATTTTTCCACATGGAGTTGAGCACACTGAACTGTTAGAATGAGTGTGTCCACATAGAGGTGTGCACACTGAACAGTTAGAATGAGTGTGTCCACAAGGAAGCTGTGCACACTGAACTGTTAGAATAATTGTTTCCACATGCAGGTGTGCACACTGAACTGTTAGAATTAGTGTTTCCACATGGAGGTGTGCACACTGAACTGTTAGAATGAGTGTGCCCACATGGAGGTGTGCACACTGAACTGTTAGAATGAGTGTGCCCACATGGAGGTGTGCACACTGAACTGTTAGAATGAGTGTGCCCACATGGAGGTGTGCACACTGAACTGTTAGAATGAGTGTGCCCACATGGAGGTGTGCACACTGAACTGTTAGAAGGAGTGTGTCCACATGGAGGTGTGCACACTGAACTGTTAGAACGAGTGTGCCCACATGGAGGTGTGCACACTGAACTGTTAGAACGAGTGTGCCCACATGGAGGTGTGCACACTGAACTGTTATTATGAGTGTGTCCACATGGAGTTGTGCACACTGAACTGTTAGAATTAGTGTATCCCTGTGGAGATGTGCACAATGAACTCTTAGAATGAGTGTGAACACATGGAGGTGTGCACACTGAACTGTTAGAATGAGTGTGTCCACATGGGGGTGTGCACACTGAACTGTTAGAATATGTCCCCATGGAGGTGTGCACACTGTACTGTTAGAATGAGTGTGTCCACATGGAAGTGTGCACACTGAACTGTTAGAATGAGTGTGTCCACATGGAGGTGTGCACACTGAAGTGTTAGAATGAGTGTGTCCCTGTGGAGGTGTGCACACTGAACTGTTAGAATGAGTGTGCCCACATGGAGGTGGGCACACTGAACTGTTAGAATGAGTGGGCCCACATGGAGGTGTGCACACTGAACTGTTAGAATGAGTGGGCCCACATGGAAGTGTGCACAGTGAACTGTTAGAATGAGTGTGTCCACATGGAGGTGTGCACACTGAACTGTTAGAATGAGTGTGCCCACATGGAGTTTTGCACACTGAATGTTAGAATGACTGTTTCCACATGGAGGTGTGCACACTGAACTGTTAGAATGAGTGTGCCCACATGGAGTTGTGCACATGAACTGTTAGAATGACTGTGTCCACATGGAGGTGTGCACACTGAACTGTTAGAATAACTGTGCCCACATGGAGGTGTGCACTTTGAACTGTTAGAATGAGTGTGTCCCTGTGGAGGTGTGCACACTGAACTGTTAGAATGAGTGTGTCCACATGGAGGTGTGCACACTGAACTGTTAGTATGAGTGTGTCCACATGGAGGTGTGCACACTGAACTGTTAGAATGAGTTTGCCCACATGGAAGTGTGCAAAATGAACTGTTTGAATGAGTGTGCCCACATGGAAGTGTGCACACTGAACTGTTTGAATGAGTGTGTCCACATGGAGGTGTGCACACTGAACTGTTAGAATGAGTGTGCCCACATGGAGGTGTGCAGACTGAACTGTTAGAATGAGTGTGCCCACATGGAGGAGTGCACACTGAACTGTTAGAATGAGTGTGCCCACATGGAGGTGTGAACACTGAATTCTTAGAATGTGTGTGTCCACATGGAGGTGTGCACACTGAACTGTTAGAATGAGTGTGTCCACATGGAGGTGTGCACACTGAACTTTAAGAATGAGTGTGTCCCTTTGGAGGTGTGCACACCGTACTGTTAGAATGAGTGTGTCCACATGGAGGTGTGCACACTGAACTGTTATGAGTGTGTCCACATGGAGGTGTGCACAATGAACTGTTAGAATGACTGTGCCCACATGGGGTTAGCACACTGAACTGTTAGAATGAGTGTATACCTGTGGAGGTGTGCACACTGAACTGTTAGAATGAGTGTGTCCACATGGAAGTGTGCACACTGAACTGTTAGAATGAGTGTGTCCACATGGAGGTGTGCACACTGAACTGTTAGAATGAGTGTGCCCACATGGAGGTGTGCACACTGAACTGTTAGAATGAGTGTGTCCACATGGAGGTGTGCACACTGAACTGTTAGAATGAGTGTGTCCCTGTGGAGGTGTGCACACTGAAATGTTAGAATGAGTGTGTCCACATGGAGGTGTGCACACTGAAGTGTTTGAATGAGTGTGCCCACATGGAGGTGTGCACACTGAACTGTTAGAATGAGTGTGCCCACATGGAGGTGTGCACTTTGAACTGTTAGAATGAGTGTGTCCACATGGAGGTGTGCACACTGAACTGTTAGAATGAGTGTGCCCACATGGAGGTGTGCAGACTGAACTGTTAGAATGAGTGTGCCCACATGGAGGTGTGAACACTGAACTGTTAGAATGAGTGTGTCCACATGGAGGTGTGCACACTGAACTGGTAGAATGAGTGTGTCCACATGGAGGTGTGCACACTGAACTGTTAGAATGAGTGTGCCCACATGGAGGAGTGCACACTGAAGTGTTAGAATTTGTCCACATGGAGGTGTGCACACTGAACTGTTAGAATGAGTGTGTCCCTGTGGAGGTGTGCACACTGAAATGTTAGAATGTGTGTGTCCACATTTAGGTGTGCACACTGAACTGTTAGAATGAGTGTGTCCCTGTGGAGGTGTGCACACTGAAATGTTAGAATGAGTGTGTCCACATGGAGGTGTGCACACTGAAGTGTTAGAATTTTTCCACATGGAGTTGAGCACACTGAACTGTTAGAATGAGTGTGTCCACATAGAGGTGTGCACACTGAACAGTTAGAATGAGTGTGTCCACAAGGAAGCTGTGCACACTGAACTGTTAGAATAATTGTTTCCACATGCAGGTGTGCACACTGAACTGTTAGAATTAGTGTTTCCACATGGAGGTGTGCACACTGAACTGTTAGAATGAGTGTGCCCACATGGAGGTGTGCACACTGAACTGTTAGAATGAGTGTGCCCACATGGAGGTGTGCACACTGAACTGTTAGAATGAGTGTGCCCACATGGAGGTGTGCACACTGAACTGTTAGAATGAGTGTGCCCACATGGAGGTGTGCACACTGAACTGTTAGAATGAGTGTGCCCACATGGAGGTGTGCACACTGAACTGTTAGAATGAGTGTGTCCCTGTGGAGGTGTGCACACTGAACTGTTAGAATGAGTGTGTCCACATGGAGGTGTGCACACTGAACTGTTAGAATGAGTGTGTCCACATGGAGGTGTGCACACTGAACTGTTAGAATGAGTGTGCCCACATGGAGGTGTGCAGAATGAACTGTTAGATTGAGTGTGCCCACATGGAGGTGTGAACACTGAACTGTTTGAATGAGTGTGCCCACATGGAGGTGTGCACACTGAACTGTTAGAATGAGTGTGCCCACATGGAGGTGTGCACACTGAACTGTAAGAATGAGTGTGTCCACATGGAGGTGTGCACACTGAACTGTTAGAATGAGTGTGCCCACATGGAGGTGTGCAGACTGAACTGTTAGAATGAGTGTGCCCACATGGAGGTGTGCACACTGAACTGTTAGAATGAGTGTGCCCACATGGAGGTGTGCACACTGATCTGTTAGAATGAGTGTGCCCACATGGAGGTGTGCACACTGAACTGTTAGAATGAGTGTGTCCACATGGAGGTGTGCACACTGAACTGTTAGAACGAGTGTGCCCACATGGAGGTGTGCACACTGAACTGTTAGAATGAGTGTGCCCACTGTTAGAATGAGTGTGCCCACATGGAGGTGTGCACACTGAACTGTTAGAATGAGTGTGCCCATATGAAGGTGTGCACACTGAACTGTTAGAATGAGTGTGACCACATGGAGGTGTGCACACTGAACTGTTAGAATGAGTGTGTCCACATGCAGTTGTGCACACTGAACTGTTAGAATTAGTGTATCCCTGTGGAGATGTGCACACTGAACTGTTAGAATGAGTGTGAACACATGGAGGTGTGCACACTGAACTGTTAGAATGAGTGTGTCCACATGGGGGTGTGCACACTGAACTGTTAGAATATGTCCACATGGAGGTGTGCACACTGTACTGTTAGAATGAGTGTGTCCACATGGAAGTGTGCACACTGAACTGTTAGAATGAGTGTGTCCACATGGAGGTGTGCACACTGAAGTGTTAGAATGAGTGTGTCCCTGTGGAGGTGTGCACACTGAACTGTTAGAATGAGTGTGCCCACATGGAGGTGGGCACACTGAACTGTTAGAATGAGTGGGCCCACATGGAGGTGTGCACACTGAACTGTTAGAATGAGTGTGCCCACATGGAGGTGTGCACACTGAACTGTTAGAATGAGTGTGTCCACATGGAGGTGTGCACACTGAACTGTTAGAATGAGTGTGCCCACATGGAGTTGTGCACACTGAATGTTAGAATGACTGTGTCCACATGGAGGTGTGCACACTGAACTGTTAGAATGAGTGTGCCCACATGGAGTTGTGCACATGAACTGTTAGAATGACTGTGTCCACATGGAGGTGTGCACACTGAACTGTTAGAATAACTGTGCCCACATGGAGGTGTGCACTTTGAACTGTTAGAATGAGTGTGTCCCTGTGGAGGTGTGCACACTGAACTGTTAGAATGAGTGTGTCCACATGGAGGTGTGCACACTGAACTGATAGAATGAGTGTGTCCACATGGAGGTGTACACACTGAACTGTTAGAATGAGTTTGCCCACATGGAAGTGTGCAAAATGAACTGTTTGAATGAGTGGGCCCACATGGAGGTGTGCACACTGAACTGTTAGAATGAGTGTGCCCACATGGAGGTGTGCAGACTGAACTGTTAGAATGAGTGTGCCCACATGGAGGTGTGCACACTGAACTGTTAGAATGAGTGTGTCCACATGGAGGTGTGCACACTGAACTGTTAGAATGAGTGTGTCCACATGGAGGTGTGCACACTGAACTGTTAGAATGAGTGTGCCCACATGGAGTTGTGCACACTGAATGTTAGAATGACTGTGTCCACATGGAGTTGTGCACATGAACTGTTAGAATGACTGTGTCCACATGGAGGTGTGCACACTGAACTGTTAGAATAACTGTGCCCACATGGAGGTGTGCACTTTGAACTGTTAGAATGAGTGTGTCCCTGTGGAGGTGTGCACACTGAACTGTTAGAATGAGTGTGTCCACATGGAGGTGTGCACACTGAACTGATAGAATGAGTGTGTCCACATGGAGGTGTACACACTGAACTGTTAGAATGAGTTTGCCCACATGGAAGTGTGCAAAATGAACTGTTTGAATGAGTGTGCCCACATGGAAGTGTGCACACTGAACTGTTTCAATGAGTGTGTCCACATGGAGGTGTGCACACTGAACTGTTAGAATGAGTGTGCCCACATGGAGGTGTGCAGACTGAACTGTTAGAATGAGTGTGCCCACATGGAGGAGTGCACACTGAACTGTTAGAATGAGTGTGTCCACATGGAGGTGAGCACACTGAACTTTTAGAATGAGTGTGTCCCTTTGGAGGTGTGCACACCATACAGTTAGAATGAGTGTGTCCACATGGAGGTGTGCACACTGAACTGTTATGAGTGTGTCCACATTGAGGTGTGCACACTGAACTCTTAGAATGACTGTGCCCACATGGGGTTAGCACACTGAACTGTTAGAATGAGTGTATCCCTGTGGAGGTGTGCACACTGAACTGTTAGAATGAGTGTGTCCACATGGAAGTGTGCACACTGAACTGTTAGAATGAGTGTGTCCACATGGAGGTGTGCACATTGAACTGTTAGAATGAGTGTGTCCCTGTGGAGGTGTGCACACTGAAATGTTAGAATGAGTGTGTCCACATGGAGGTGTGCACACTGAAGTGTTTGAATGAGTGTGCCCACATGGAGGTGTGCACACTGAACTGTTAGAATGAGTGTGCCCACATGGAGGTGTGCACTTTGAACTGTTAGAATGAGTGTGTCCACATGGAGGTGTGCACACTGAACTGTTAGAATGAGTGTGCCCACATGGAGGTGTGCAGACTGAACTGTTAGAATGAGTGTGCCCACATGGAGGTGTGAACACTGAACTGTTAGAATGAGTGTGTCCACATGGAGGTGTGCACACTGAACTGTTAGAATGAGTGTGCCCACATGGAGGAGTGCACACTGAACTGTTAGAATGAGTGTGCCCACATGGAGGTGTGCACTTTGAACTGTTAGAATGAGTGTGTCCACATGGAGGTGTGCACACTGAACTGTTAGAATGAGTGTGCCCACATGGAGTTGTGCAGACTGAACTGTTAGAATGAGTGTGCCCACATGTAGGTGTGAACACTGAACTGTTAGAATGAGTGTGTCCACATGGAGGTGTGCACACTGAACTGTTAGAATGAGTGTGCCCACATGGAGGTGTGCACACTGAACTGTTAGAATGAGTGTGCCCACATGGAGGAGTGCACACTGAAGTGTTAGAATTTGTCCACATGGAGTTGTGCACACTGAACTGTTAGAATGAGTGTGTCCCTGTGGAGGTGTGCACACTGAAATGTTAGAATGTGTGTGTCCACATGGAGGTGTGCACACTGAACTGTTAGAATGAGTGTGTCCCTGTGGAGGTGTGCACACTGAAATGTTAGAATGAGTGTGTCCACATGGAGGTGTGCACACTGAAGTGTTAGAATTTTTCCACATGGAGTTGAGCACACTGAACTGTTAGAATGAGTGTGTCCACATAGAGGTGTGCACACTGAACAGTTAGAATGAGTGTGTCCACAAGGAAGCTGTGCACACTGAACTGTTAGAATAATTGTTTCCACATGCAGGTGTGCACACTGAACTGTTAGAATTAGTGTTTCCACATGGAGGTGTGCACACTGAACTGTTAGAATGAGTGTGTCACTGTGGAAGTGTGCACACTGAACTGTTAGGATGAGTGTGCCCACATGGAGGTGTGCACACTGAACAGTTAGAATGAGTGTGTCCACATGGAGGTGTGCACACTGAACTGTTAGAATGAGAATGCACACATGGAGGTGGGCACACTGAACTGTTAGAATGATTGTGTACACATGGAGGTGTGCACACTGAACTGTTAGAATGAGTGTGTCCCTGTGGAGGTGTGCACACTGAATGTTAGAATGAGTGTGTCCACATGGAGGTGTGCACACTGAACTGTTATAATGAGTGTGTCCACATGGAGGTGTGCACACTGAACTGTTAGAATGAGTGTGTCCACCTGAAGGTGTGCACACTGAACTGTTAGTATGAGTGTGTCCTCATGGAGGTGTGCACACTGAACAGTTAGAATGAGTGTGCCCACATGGAGGTGTGCACACTGAACTGTTAGAATGATTGTGTCCACATGGAGGTGTGCACACTGAACTGTTAGAATGAGTGTGTCCCTGTGGAGGTGTGCACACTGAAATGTTAGAATGAGTGTGTCTATATGGAGGTGTGCACATTGAAGTGTTAGAATGATTGTGTCCACATGGAGGTGTGCACACTGAACTGTTAGAATGAGTGTGTTCCTGTGGAGGTGTGCACACTGAACTGTTAGAATGAGTGTGTTCCTGTGGAGGTGTGCACACTGAAATGTTAGAATGTGTGTGTCCACATGGAGGTGTGCACACTGAAGTGTTAGAATTTGTCCACATGGAGGTGTGCACACTGAACTGTTAGAATGAGTGTGTCCCTGTGGAGGTGTGCACACTGAACTGTTAGAAAGAGTGTATCCCTGTGGAGTTGTGCACACTGAACTGTTAGGATGAGTGTGTCCACATGGAGGTGTGCACACTGAACAGTAAGAATGAGTGTGTCCACATGGAGTCGTGCACACTGAACTGTTAGAATGAGTGTGCCCACTTGGAGGTGTGCACACTGAACTGTTAGAATGAGTATGCACACATGGAGGTGTGCACACTGAGCTGTTAGAATGATTGTGTCCACATGCAGGTGTGCACACTGAACTGTTAGAATGTGTGTGTTCCTGTGGAAGTGTGCACACTGAATGTTAGAATGAGTGTGTCCACATGGAGGTGTGCACACAGAACTGTTAGAATGAGTGTGTCCACATGGAGGTGTGCACACTGAACTGTTACAATGAGTGTGCGCACATGGAGGTGTGCACACTGAACTGTTAGAATGAGTGTGCCCATATGGAGTTGTACACACTGAACTGTTAGAATGATTGTGTCCACATGGAGGTGTGCACACTGAGCTGTTAGAATGAGTGTGTCCCTGTGGAGGTGTGCACACTGAAATGTTAGAATGAGTGTGAGCACATGGAGGTGTGCACACTGAACTGTTAGAATGAGTTTGCACACATGGTGGTGTGCACACTGAACTGTTAGAATGAGTGTGCCCACATGGAGGTGTGCACACTGAACTGTTAGAATGAGTGTCCACATGGAGGTGTGCACAATGAACTGTTAGAATGATTGTGTCCACATGCAGGTGTGCACACTGAACTGTTAGAATGAGTGTGTCCCTGTGGAGGTGTGCACACTGAACTGTTAGAAAGAGTGTGCCCA
>NW_026738352.1:0-19395 GCF_949786415.1 Peromyscus eremicus
AGCAAGTACAGTGTATTGGACTGAAGAGGATCTACTGTTCTTGTCAGTTTCCTAAGCACAGTTGAACTAGATATGGCTTGTGTGTGTAGGAAGCACAGTTCTTTTGTTCTGAGCAAGCTCACTGTTCTGGCCCTATAGGAAACACAGTAGAGTAGAAGAATGCTCTTTCTCAAAAGCAGAGTGTGTTTCTTGTAAGGCGAGCTAGTGTTTGTTTCCCAGTCCTAAATGAGGTTGAATCCCATGCAGGTTCTGGTCCTGCCAGCAAGAGTTGTTTTCTTGTAAGAAGAGTAACTATTGCGCTCCCATTCTCGTACACAGTACAAATAGCACTCGCGTCTATTCCCAGCAAGTACAGTGTATGGGACAGAAGAGGAGCTACTGTTCTTGTCAGTTTCCTAAGCAGAGTTGAACTAGATATGGCCCGTGTGTGTAGGAAGCACAGTTCTTTTGTTCTGAGCAAATTCACTGTTCTGGCCCTATAGGAAACACAGTAGAGTAGAAGAGTGCTCTTTTCTCAAAAGCAGAGTGTGTTTCTTGTAAGGCAAGCTAGCATTTGTTTCCCAGTCCTAAATGGAGTTGAATCACATGCAGCTTCTGGTCCTACGAGCAAGACTTGTTTTCTGGTAAGAAGAGTCACTATTGAGCTCCTATTGCCGTACACAGTACAAATAGCACTGGCATCTGTTCCCAGAAAGTACAGTGTATTGGACTGAAGAGGAGCTACTGTTCTTGTCAGTTTCCTAAGCAGAGTTGAACTAGATATGGCCCGTGTGTGTAGGAAGCACAGTTCTTTTGTTCTGAGCAAGCTCACTGTTCTGGCTCTATATAAAACACAGTAGAGTAGAAGAGTGCTCTTTTCTCAAAAGCAGATTGTGTTTCTTGTAAGGCAAGCTAGCGTTTGTTTCCCAGTCCTAATTGGTGTTGAATCTCATGCAGTTTCTGGTCCTGCCAGCAAGAGTGGTTTTCTTGTAAGAAGAGTAACTATTGCGCTCCCATTCTCGTACACAGTACAAATAGCACTCGCGTCTATTCCCAGCAAGTACAGTGTATGGGACAGAAGAGGAGCTACTGTTCTTGTCAGTTTCCTAAGCAGAGTTGAACTAGATATGGCCCGTGTGTGTAGGAAGCACAGTTCTTTTGTTCTGAGCAAATTCACTGTTCTGGCCCTATAGAAAACACAGTAGAGTAGAAGAGTGCTCTTTTCTCTAAAGCAGAGTGTGTTTCTTGTAAGGCAAGCTAGCGGTTGTTTCCCAGTCCTAAATGGAGTTGAATCACATGCATTTTCTGGTCCTACAAGCAAGAGTTGTTTTCTGGTAAGAAGAGTCACTATTGTGCTCCCATTGACATACACAGTGCAAATAGCACTCGCGTCTGTTCCCAGAAAGTACAGTGTATTGGACTGAAGACGAGCTTCTGTTCTTGTCAGTTTCCTAAGCACAGTTGAACTAGATATGGCTTGTGTGTGTAGGAAGCACAGTTCTTTTGTTCTGAGCAAGCTCACTGTTCTGGCCCTATAGGAAACACAGTAGAGTAGAAGAATGCTCTTTCTCAAAAGCAGAGTGTGTTTCTTGTAAGGCGAGCTAGTGTTTGTTTCCCAGTCCTAAATGAGGTTGAATCCCATGCAGGTTCTGGTCCTGCCAGCAAGAGTTGTTTTCTTGTAAGAAGAGTCACTATTGCGCTCCCATTGCCATACACAGTACAAATAGCACATGCGTCTGTTCCCAGCAAGTACAGTGTATTGGACTGAAGAGGATCTACTGTTCTTGACAGTTTCCTAAGCAGAGTTGAACTAGATATGGCTTTTGTGTGTAGGATGCACAGTTCTTTAGTTCTGAGAAAGCTCACTGTTCTGGCCCTATTGGAACCACAGTAGAGTAGAAGAGTGCTCTTTTCTCAAAAGCAGAGTGTGTTTCTTGTAAGGCGACCTAGCGTCTGTTTCCCAGTCCTAAATGGAGTTGAATCACATGCAGTTTCTGGTCCTACGAGCAAGAGTTGTTTTCTGGTAAGAAGTGTCACTATTGTGCTCCCATTCTCGTACACAGTGCAAATAGCACATGCGTCTGTTCCCAGCTTGTACAGTGTATTGGACTGAAGATGAGCTAACGTTCTTGTCAGTTTCCTAAGCAGAGTTGAACTACATATGGCCCATGAGTGTAGGAAGCACAGTTCTTTTGTTCTGAGCAAGCTCACTGTTCTGGCCCTGTAGGAAACACAGTAGAGTGGAAGAGTGTTCTTTTTTCAAAAGCAGAGTGTGTTTCTTGTAAGGCGAGCTAGCGTTTGTTTCCCAGTACTAATTGGTGTTGAATCTCATGCAGTTTCTGGTCCTGCGAACAAGAGTTGTTTTCTGGTAAGAAGAGTCACTATTGCGCTCTCATTGACATACACAGTGCAAATAGCACTTGCGTGTTCCCAGCAAGTACAGTGTATTGGATTGAAGACGAGCTTTGGTTCTTGTCAGTTTCCTAAGCAGAGTTGAACTAGATATGTCCCGTGTGTGTAGGAAGCACAGTTCTTTTGTTCTGAGCAAGCTCACTGTTCTGCCCCTATAGGAAACACAGTAGAGTAGAAGAATGCTCTTTCTCAAAAGCAGAGTGTGTTTCTTGTAAGGCAAGCTAGCGTTTGTTTCCCAGTCCTACATGGAGTTGAATCACATGCAGCTTCTGGTCCTATGAGCAAGAGTTGTTTTCTGGTAAGAAGTGTCACTATTACGCTCCCTTTGCCATACACATTGCAAATAGCACTGGCGTCTGTTCCTAGCAAGTACATTGTATTGGACTGAAGAGGAGCTACTGTTCTTGTCAGTTTCCTAAGCAGAGTTGAACTAGATATGGCCCGAGTGTGCAGAAAGCACAGTTGTGTTGTTCTGAGCAAGCTCACTGTTCTGGCCCTATACGAAACACAGTAAGTAGAAGAGTGTTCTTTTCTCAAAAGCAGAGTGTGTTTATTGTAAGGTGAGCTAGCGTTTGTTTCCCAGTCCTAAAAGGACTAGAATCACATGCAGTTTCTAGTCCTACGAGCAAGAGTTGTTTTCTGGTAAGAAGAGTCACTATTGTGCTCCCATTGCCATACACAGTACATATAGCACTCGCGTCTGTTCCCAGCAAGTACACTGTATTGGACTGAAGAGGAACTACTGTTCTCGTCAGTTCCTAAGCAGAGTTGAACTAGATATGGCCCGAGTGTGTAGGAAGCACAGTTCTTTTGTTCTGAGCAAGCTCACTGTTCTGGCCCTATAGGAAACAGTAGAGTAGAAGAGTGCTCTTTTCTCAAAAGCAGAGTGTGTTTCTTGTAAGGCGAGCTAGCGTTTGTTTTCCATTTCTAAATCGAGTTGAATCCCATGCAGTTTCTGATCCTACGTGCAAGAGTTGTTTTCTGGTAAGAAGAGTCACTATTGCGCTCCCATTGCCATACACAGTGCAAATAGCACTGGCGTCTGTTCCCAGCAAGTACAGTGTATTGGACTGAAGAGGAGCTACTGCTCTTTTCAGTTTCCTAAGGAGAGTTGAACTAGATATGGCCCGAGTGTGTAGGATGCACAGTTCTTTAGTTCTGAGCAAGCTCACGGTTCTGGCCCTATAGGAAACACAGTAGAGTAGAAGAGTGCTCTTTTCTCTAAAGCAGAGTGTGTTTCTTGTAAGGCAAGCTAGCGGTTGTTTCCCAGTCCTAAATGGAGTTGAATCACATGCATTTTCTGGTCCTACAAGCAAGAGTTGTTTTCTGGTAAGAAGAGTCACTATTGTGCTCCCATTGACATACACAGTGCAAATAGCACTCGCGTCTGTTCCCAGCAAGTACAGTGTATTGGACTGAAGACGAGCTTCTGTTCTTGTCAGTTTCCTAAGCACAGTTGAACTAGATATGGCTTGTGTGTGTAGGAAGCACAGTTCTTTTGTTCTGAGCAAGCTCACTGTTCGGGCCCTATAGGAAACACAGTAGAGTAGAAGAATGCTCTTTCTCAAAAGCAGAGTGTGTTTCTTGTAAGGCGAGCTAGTGTTTGTTTCCCAGTCCTAAATGAGGTTGAATCCCATGCAGGTTCTGGTCCTGCCAGCAAGAGTTGTTTTCTTGTAAGAAGAGTCACTATTGCGCTCCCATTGCCATACACAGTACAAATAGCTCATGCGTCTGTTCCCAGCAAGTACAGTGTATTGGACTGAAGAGGATCTACTGTTCTTGACAGTTTCCTAAGCAGAGTTGAACTAGATATGGCTTTTGTGTGTAGGATGCACAGTTCTTTAGTTCTGAGAAAGCTCACTGTTCTGGCCCTATTGGAACCACAGTAGAGTAGAAGAGTGCTCTTTTCTCAAAAGCAGAGTGTGTTTCTTGTAAGGCGACCTAGCGTCTGTTTCCCAGTCCTAAATGGAGTTGAATCACATGCAGTTTCTGGTCCTACGAGCAAGAGTTGTTTTCTGGTAAGAAGTGTCACTATTGTGCTCCCATTCTCGTACACAGTGCAAATAGCACATGCGTCTGTTCCCAGCTTGTACAGTGTATTGGACTGAAGATGAGCTAACGTTCTTGTCAGTTTCCTAAGCAGAGTTGAACTACATATGGCCCATGAGTGTAGGAAGCACAGTTCTTTTGTTCTGAGAAAGCTCACTGTTCTGGCCCTGTAGGAAACACAGTAGAGTAGAAGAGTGTTCTTTTCTCAAAAGCAGAGTGTGTTTCTTGTAAGGCGAGCTAGCGTTTGTTTCCCAGTACTAATTGGTGTTGAATCTCATGCAGTTTCTGGTCCTGCGAACAAGAGTTGTTTTCTGGTAAGAAGAGTCACTATTGCGCTCCCATTGCCATACACAGTGCAAATAGCACTGGCGTCTGTTCCCAGCAAGTACAGTGTATTGGACTGAAGAAGAGCTACTGCTCTTGTCAGTTTCCTAAGGAGAGTTGAACTAGATATGGCCCGAGTGTGTAGGATGCACAGTTCTTTAGTTCTGAGCAAGCTCACTGTTCTGGCCCTATAGGAAACACAGTAGAGTAGAAGAGTGCTCTTTTCTCTAAAGCAGAGTGTGTTTCTTGTAAGGCGACCTAGCGTTTGTTTCCCAGTCCTAAATGGAGTTGAATCACATGCATTTTCTGGTCCTACAAGCAAGAGTTGTTTTCTGGTAAGAAGAGTCACTATTGCGCTCTCATTGACATACACAGTGCAAATAGCACTTGCGTGTTCCCAGCAAGTACAGTGTATTGGATTGAAGACGAGCTTCGGTTCTTGTCAGTTTCCTAAGCAGAGTTGAACTAGATATGTCCCGTGTGTGTAGGAAGCACAGTTCTTTTGTTCTGAGCAAGCTCACTGTTCTGCCCCTATAGGAAACACAGTAGAGTAGAAGAATGCTCTTTCTCAAAAGCAGAGTGTGTTTCTTGTAAGGCAAGCTGGCGTTTGTTTCCCAGTCCTAAATGGAGTTGAATCACATGCAGCTTCTGGTCCTACGAGCAAGAGTTGTTTTCTGGTAAGAAGTGTCACTATTACGCTCCCTTTGCCATACACATTGCAAATAGCACTGGCGTCTGTTCCTAGCAAGTACATTGTATTGGACTGAAGAGGAGCTACTGTTCTTGTCAGTTTCCTAAGCAGAGTTGAACTAGATATGGCCCGAGTGTGCAGAAAGCACAGTTGTGTTGTTCTGAGCAAGCTCACTGTTCTGGCCCTATACAAAACACAGTAAGTAGAAGAGTGTTCTTTTCTGAAAAGCAGAGTGTGTTTATTGTAAGGCGAGCTAGCGTTTGTTTCCCAGTCCTAAAAGGACTAGAATCACATGCAGTTTCTAGTCCTACGAGCAAGAGTTGTTTTCTGGTAAGAAGAGTCACTATTGTGCTCCCATTGCCATACACAGTACATATAGCACTCGCGTCTGTTCCCAGCAAGTACACTGTATTGGACTGAAGAGGAACTACTGTTCTCGTCAGTTCCTAAGCAGAGTTGAACTAGATATGGCCCGAGTGTGTAGGAAGCACAGTTCTTTTGTTCTGAGCAAGCTCACTGTTCTGGCCCTATAGGAAACACAGTAGAGTAGAAGAGTGCTCTTTTCTCAAAAGCAGAGTGTGTTTCTTGTAAGGCGAGCTAGCGTTTGTTTTCCATTTCTAAATCGAGTTGAATCCCATGCAGTTTCTGATCCTACGTGCAAGAGTTGTTTTCTGGTAAGAAGAGTCACTATTGCGCTCCCATTGCCATACACAGTGCAAATAGCACTGGCGTCTGTTCCCAGCAAGTACAGTGTATTGGACTAAAGAGGAGCTACTGCTCTTGTCAGTTTCCTAAGGAGAGTTGAACTAGATATGGCCCGAGTGTGTAGGATGCACAGTTCTTTAGTTCTGAGCAAGCTCACGGTTCTGGCCCTATAGGAAACACAGTAGAGTAGAAGAGTGCTCTTTTCTCTAAAGCAGAGTGTGTTTCTTGTACGGCGACCTAGTTTCTGCTTCCCAGTCCTAAATGGAGTTGAATCACATGCATTTTCTGGTCCTACAAGCAATAGTTGTTTTCTGGTAAGAAGAGTCACTATTGAGCTCCCATTGACATACACAGTGCAAATAGCACTCGCGTCTGTTCCCAGCAAGTACAGTGTATTGGACTGAAGACGAGCTTCTGTTCTTGTCAGTTTCCTAAGCACAGTTGAACTAGATATGGCTTGTGTGTGTAGGAAGCACAGTTCTTTTGTTCTGAGCAAGCTCACTGTTCTGGCCCTATAGGAAACACAGTAGAGTAGAAGAATGCTCTTTCTCAAAAGCAGAGTGTGTTTCTTGTAAGGCAAGCTAGCGTTTGTTTCCCAGTCCTAAATGGAGTTGAATCCCATGCAGGTTCTGGTCCTGCCAGCAAGAGTTGTTTTCTTGTAAGAAGTGTAACTATTGCGCTCCCATTCTCGTACACAGAACAAATAGCACTCGCGTCTATTCCCAGCAAGTACAGTGTATGGGACAGAAGAGGAGCTACTGTTCTTGTCAGTTTCCTAAGCAGAGTTGAACTAGATATGTCCCGTGTGTGTAGGAAGCACAGTTCTTTTTTTCTGAGCAAATTCACTGTTCTGGCCCTATAGGAAACACAGTAGAGTAGAAGAGTGCTCTTTTCTCAAAAGCAGAGTGTGTTTCTTGTAAGGCAAGCTAGCATTTGTTTCCCAGTCCTAAATGGAGTTGAATCACATGCAGCTTCTGGTCCTACGAGCAAGACTTGTTTTCTGGTAAGAAGAGTCACTATTGAGCTCCCATTGCCTTACACAATGCAAATAGCACATGCGTCTGTTCCTAGCAAGTACAGTGTATTTGACTGAAAAGAATCTACTGTTCTTGACAGTTTCCTAAGCATAGTTGAACTAGATATGGCACATGTGTGTAGGAAGCACAGTTCTTTTGTTCTCAGCAAGCTCACTGTTCTGGCCCTATAGGAAACGCAGTAGAGTAGAAGAGTGCTCTTTTCTCAAAAGCAGAGTGTGTTACTTATAAGGCGAGCTAGCGTTTGTTTTCCAGTTCTAAATCGAGTTGAATCCCATGCAGTTTCTGATCCTATGCGCAAGAGTTGTTTTCTGGTAAGAAGAGTCACTATTGAGCTCCCATTCTCGTACACAGTGCAAATAGCACTCGTGTCTGTTCCCAGCAAGTACAGTGTATTGAACTGAAGAGGAGCTTCTGTTCTTGTCACTTTCCTAAGCACAGTTGAACTAGATATGGCCCGTGTGTGTAGGAAGCACAGTTCTTTTGTTCTGAGCAAGCTCACTGTTCTGGCCCTATAGGAAACACAGTAGAGTAGAAGAATGCTCTTTCTCAAAAGCAGAGTGTGTTTCTTGTAAGGCGAGCTAGCGTTTGTTTCCCAGTCCTAAATGGAGTTGAATTCCATGCAGGTTCTGGTCCTGCAAGCAAGAGTTGTTTTCTTGTAAGAAGAGTAACTATTGCGCTCCCATTCTCGTACAAAGTACAAATAACACTCGCGTCTATTCCCAGCAAGTACAGTGTATGGGACCAAAGAGGAGCTACTGTTCTTGTCAGTTTCCTAAGCAGAGTTGAACTAGATATGGCCCGTGTGTGTAGGAAGCACAGTTCTTTTGTTCTGAGCAAATTCACTGTTCTGGCCCTATAGGAAACACAGTAGAGTAGAAGAGTGCTCTTTTCTCTAAAGCAGAGTGTGTTTCTTGTATGGCGACTTAGCGTTTGCTTCCCAGTCCTAAATGGAGTTGAATCACATGCATTTTCTGGTCCTACAAGCAAGAGTTGTTTTCTGGTAAGAAGAGTCACTATTGCGCTCCCATTGACATACACAGTGCAAATAGCACTCGCGTCTGTTCCCAGCAAGTACAGTGTATTGGACTGAAGACGAGCTTCTGTTCTTGTCAGTTTCCTAAGCACAGTTGAACTAGATATGGCTTGTGTGTGTAGGAAGCACACTTCTTTTGTTCTGAGCAAGCTCACTGTTCTGGCCCTATGGGAAACACAGTAGAGTAGAAGAATGCTTTTTCTCAAAAGCAGAGTGTGTTTCTTGTAAGGCGAGCTAGTGTTTGTTTCCCAGTCCTAAATGAGGTTGAATCCCATGCAGGTTCTGGTCCTGCCAGCAAGAGTTGTTTTCTTGTAAGAAGAGTAACTATTGCGCTCCCATTCTCGTACACAGTACAAATAGCACTCGCGTCTATTCCCAGCAAGTACAGTGTATGGGACAGAAGAGGAGCTACTGTTCTTGTCAGTTTCCTAAGCAGAGTTGAACTAGATATGGCCCGTGTGTGTAGGAAGCACAGTTCTTTTGTTCTGAGCAAATTCACTGTTCTGGCCCTATAGGAAACACAGTAGAGTAGAAGAGTGCTCTTTTCTCTAAAGCAGAGTGTGTTTCTTGTATGGCGACTTAGCGTTTGCTTCCCAGTCCTAAATGGAGTTGAATCACATGCAGGTTCTGGTCCTATTAGCAAGAGTTGTTTTCTGGTAAGAAGAGTCACTATTGCGCTCCCTTTGACATACACAGTGCAAATAGCACTCGCGTCTGTTCCCAGCAAGTACAGTGTATTGGACTGAAGACGAGCTTCTGTTCTTGTCAGTTTCCTAAGCACAGTTCAACTAGATATGGCCCATGTGTGTAGGAAGCACAGTTCTTTTGTTCTGAGCAAGCTCACTGTTCTGGCTCTATAGGAAACACAGTAGAGTAGAAGAGTGCTCTTTTCTCAAAAGCAGAGTGTGTTTCTTGTAAGGCAAGCTAGCGTTTGTTTCCCAGTCCTAATTGGTGTTGAATCTCATGCAGTTTCTGGTCCTGCCAGCAAGAGTGGTTTTCTTGTAAGAAGAGTAACTATTGCGCTCCCATTCTCGTACACAGTACAAACAGCACTCGCGGCTATTCCCAGCAAGTACAGTGTATGGGACAGAAGAGGAGCTACTGTTCTTGTCAGTTTCCTAAGCAGAGTTGAACTAGATATGGCCCGTGTGTGTAGGAAGCACAGTTCTTTTGTTCTGAGCAAATTCACTGTTCTGGCCCTATAGGAAACACAGTAGAATAGAAGAGTGCTCTTTTCTCTAAAGCAGAGTGTGTTTCTTGTAAGGCAAGCTAGCGGTTGTTTCCCAGTCCTAAATGGAGTTGAATCACATGCATTTTCTGGTCCTACAAGCAAGAGTTGTTTTCTGGTAGGAAGAGTCACTATTGTGCTCCCATTGACATACACAGTGCAAATAGCACTCGCGTCTGTTCCCAGCAAGTACAGTGTATTGGACTGAAGACGAGCTTCTGTTCTTGTCAGTTTCCTAAGCACAGTTGAACTAGATATGGCTTGTGTGTGTAGGAAGCACAGTTCTTTTGTTCTGAGCAAGCTCACTGTTCGGGCCCTATAGGAAACACAGTAGAGTAGAAGAATGCTCTTTCTCAAAAGCAGAGTGTGTTTCTTGTAAGGCGAGCTAGTGTTTGTTTCCCAGTCCTAAATGAGGTTGAATCCCATGCAGGTTCTGGTCCTGCCAGCAAGAGTTGTTTTCTTGTAAGAAGAGTCACTATTGCGCTCCCATTGCCGTACACAGTACAAATAGCACATGCGTCTGTTCCCAGCAAGTACAGTGTATTGGACTGAAGAGGATCTACTGTTCTTGACAGTTTCCTAAGCAGAGCTGAACTAGATATGGCTTTTGTGTGTAGGATGCACAGTTCTTTAGTTCTGAGAAAGCTCACTGTTCTGGCCCTATTGGAACCACAGTAGAGTAGAAGAGTGCTCTTTTCTCAAAAGCAGAGTGTGTTTCTTGTAAGGCGACCTAGCGTCTGTTTCCCAGTCCTAAATGGAGTTGAATCACATGCAGTTTCTGGTCCTACGAGCAAGAGTTGTTTTCTGGTAAGAAGTGTCACTATTGTGCTCCCATTCTCGTACACAGTGCAAATAGCACATGCGTCTGTTCCCAGCTTTTACAGTGTATTGGACTGAAGATGAGCTAACGTTCTTGTCAGTTTCCTAAGCAGAGTTGAACTACATATGGCCCATGAGTGTAGGAAGCACAGTTCTTTTGTTCTGAGCAAGCTCACTGTTCTGGCCCTGTAGGAAACACAGTAGAGTAGAAGAGTGTTCTTTTCTCAAAAGCAGAGTGTGTTTCTTGTAAGGCGAGCTAGCGCTTGTTTCCCAGTACTAATTGGTGTTGAATCTCATGCAGTTTCTGGTCCTGCAAACAAGAGTTGTTTTCTGGTAAGAAGAGTCACTATTGCGCTCCCATTGCCATACAGAGTGCAAATAGCACTGGCGTCTGTTCCCAGCAAGTACAGTGTATTGGACTGAAGAAGAGCTACTGCTCTTGTCAGTTTCCTAAGGAGAGTTGAACTAGATATGGCCCGAGTGTGTAGGATGCACAGTTCTTTAGTTCTGAGCAAGCTCACTGTTCTGGCCCTATAGGAAACACAGTAGAGTTGAAGAGTGCTCTTTTCTCTAAAGCAGAGTGTGTTTCTTGTACAGCGACCTAGCGTTTGTTTCCCAGTCCTAAATGGAGTTGAATCACATGCATTTTCTGGTCCTACAAGCAAGAGTTGTTTTCTGGTAAGAAGAGTCACTATTGCGCTCTCATTGACATACACATTGCAAATAGCACTGGCGTCTGTTCCTAGCAAGTACATTGTATTGGACTGAAGAGGAGCTACTGTTCTTGTCAGTTTCCTAAGCAGAGTTGAACTAGATATGGCCCGTGTGTAGGAAGCACAGTTCTTTTGTTCTGAGCAAGCTCACTCTTCTGGCTCTATAGGAAACACAGTAGAGTAGAAGAGTGCTCTTTTCTCAAAAGCAGAGTGTGTTTCTTGTAAGGCGAGCTAGCGTTTGTTTCCCAGTCCTAATTGGTGTTGAATCTCATGCAGTTTCTGGTCCTGCCAGCAAGAGTGGTTTTCTTGTAAGAAGAGTAACTATTGCGCTCCCATTCTCGTACACAGTACAAATAGCACTCGCGTCTATTCCCAGCAAGTACAGTGTATGGGACAGAAGAGGAGCTACTGTTCTTGTCAGTTTCCTAAGCAGAGTTGAACTAGATATGGCCCGTGTGTGTAGGAAGCACAGTTCTTTTGTTCTGAGCAAATTCACTGTTCTGGCCCTATAGGAAACACAGTAGAGTAGAAGAGTGCTCTTTTCTCTAAAGCAGAGTGTGTTTCTTGTATGGCGACTTAGCGTTTGCTTCCCAGTCCTAAATGGAGTTGAATCACATGCAGGTTCTGGTCCTATTAGCAAGAGTTGTTTTCTGGTAAGAAGAGTCACTATTGCGCTCCCTTTGACATACACAGTGCAAATAGCACTCGCGTCTGTTCCCAGCAAGTACAGTGTATTGGACTGAAGACGAGCTTCTGTTCTTGTCAGTTTCCTAAGCACAGTTGAACTAGATATGGCTTGTGTGTGTAGGAAGCACAGTTCTTTTGTTCTGAGCAAGCTCACTGTTCTGGCCCTACAGGAAACACAGTAGAGTAGAAGAGTGTTCTTTTCTCTAAAGCAGAGTGTGTTTCTTGTAAGGCAAGCTAGCGGTTGTTTCCCAGTCCTAAATGGAGTTGAATCACATGCATTTTCTGGTCCTACAAGCAAGAGTTGTTTTCTGGTAAGAAGAGTCACTATTGTGCTCCCATTGACATACACAGTGCAAATAGCACTCGCGTCTGTTCCCAGCAAGTACAGTGTATTGGACTGAAGACGAGCTTCTGTTCTTGTCAGTTTCCTAAGCACAGTTGAACTAGATATGGCTTGTGTGTGTAGGAAGCACAGTTCTTTTGTTCTGAGCAAGCTCACTGTTCTGGCCCTATAGGAAACACAGTAGAGTAGAAGAATGCTCTTTCTCAAAAGCAGAGTGTGTTTCTTGTAAGACGAGCTAGTGTTTGTTTCCCAGTCCTAAATGAGGTTGAATCCCATGCAGGTTCTGGTCCTGCCAGCAAGAGTTGTTTTCTTGTAAGAAGAGTCACTATTGCGCTCCCATTGCCATACACAGTACAAATAGCACATGCGTCTGTTCCCAGCAAGTACAGTGTATTGGACTGAAGAGGATCTACTGTTCTTGACAGTTTCCTAAGCAGAGCTGAACTAGATATGGCTTTTGTGTGTAGGATGCACAGTTCTTTAGTTCTGAGAAAGCTCACTGTTCTGGCCCTATTGGAACCACAGTAGAGTAGAAGAGTGCTCTTTTCTCAAAAGCAGAGTGTGTTTCTTGTAAGGCGACCTAGCGTCTGTTTCCCAGTCCTAAATGGAGTTGAATCACATGCAGTTTCTGGTCCTACGAGCAAGAGTTGTTTTCTGGTAAGAAGTGTCACTATTGTGCTCCCATTCTCGTACACAGTGCAAATAGCACATGCGTCTGTTCCCAGCTTGTACAGTGTTTGGACTGAAGATGAGCTAACGTTCTTGTCAGTTTCCTAAGCAGAGTTGAACTACATATGGCCCATGAGTGTAGGAAGCACAGTTCTTTTGTTCTGAGCAAGCTCACTGTTCTGGCCCTGTAGGAAACACAATAGAGTAGAAGAGTGTTCTTTTCTCAAAAGCAGAGTGTGTTTCTTCTAAGGCGAGCTAGCGTTTGTTTCCCAGTATTAATTGGTGTTGAATCTCATGCAGTTTCTGGTCCTGCGAACAAGAGTTGTTTTCTGGTAAGAAGAGTCACTATTGCGCTCCCATTGCCATACACAGTGCAAATAGCACTGGCGTCTGTTCCCAGCAAGTACAGTTTATTGGACTGAAGAAGAGCTACTGCTCTTGTCAGTTTCCTAAGGAGAGTTGAACTAGATATGGCCCGAGTGTGTAGGATGCACAGTTCTTTAGTTCTGAGCAAGCTCACTGTTCTGGCCCTATAGGAAACACAGTAGAGTAGAAGAGTGCTCTTTTCTCTAAAGCAGAGTGTGTTTCTTGTACGGCGACCTAGCGTTTGTTTTTCCAGTCCTAAATGGAGTTGAATCACATGCATTTTCTGGTCCTACAAGCAAGAGTTGTTTTCTGGTAAGAAGAGTCACTATTGCGCTCTCATTGACATACACAGTGCAAATAGCACTTGCGTGTTCCCAGCAAGTACAGTGTATTGGATTGAAGACGAGCTTCGGTTCTTGTCAGTTTCCTAAGCAGAGTTGAACTAGATATGTCCCGTGTGTGTAGGAAGCACAGTTCTTTTGTTCTGAGCAAGCTCACTGTTCTGCCCCTATAGGAAACACAGTAGAGTAGAAGAATGCTCTTTCTCAAAAGCAGAGTGTGTTTCTTGTAAGGCAAGCTAGCGTTTGTTTCCCAGTCCTAAATGGAGTTGAATCACATGCAGCTTCTGGTCCTACGAGCAAGAGTTGTTTTCTGGTAAGAAGTGTCACTATTACGCTCCCTTTGCCATACACATTGCAAATAGCACTGGCGTCTGTTCCTAGCAAGTACATTGTATTGGACTGAAGAGGAGCTACTGTTCTTGTCAGTTTCCTAAGCAGAGTTGAACTAGATATGGCCCGAGTGTGTAGGATGCACAGTTCTTTAGTTCTGAGCAAGCTCACGGTTCTGGCCCTATAGGAAACACAGTAGAGTAGAAGAGTGCTCTTTTCTCTAAAGCAGAGTGTGTTTCTTGTACGGCGACCTAGTTTCTGCTTCCCAGTCCTAAATGGAGTTGAATCACATGCATTTTCTGGTCCTACAAGCAATAGTTGTTTTCTGGTAAGAAGAGTCACTATTGAGCTCCCATTGACATACACAGTGCAAATAGCACTCGCGTCTGTTCCCAGCAAGTACAGTGTATTGGACTGAAGACGAGCTTCTGTTCTTGTCAGTTTCCTAAGCACAGTTGAACTAGATATGGCTTGTGTGTGTAGGAAGCACAGTTCTTTTGTTCTGAGCAAGCTCACTGTTCTGGCCCTATAGGAAACACAGTAGAGTAGAAGAATGCTCTTTCTCAAAAGCAGAGTGTGTTTCTTGTAAGGCAAGCTAGCGTTTGTTTCCCAGTCCTAAATGGAGTTGAATCCCATGCAGGTTCTGGTCCTGCCAGCAAGAGTTGTTTTCTTGTAAGAAGTGTAACTATTGCGCTCCCATTCTCGTACACAGAACAAATAGCACTCGCGTCTATTCCCAGCAAGTACAGTGTATGGGACAGAAGAGGAGCTACTGTTCTTGTCAGTTTCCTAAGCAGAGTTGAACTAGATATGTCCCGTGTGTGTAGGAAGCACAGTTCTTTTTTTCTGAGCAAATTCACTGTTCTGGCCCTATAGGAAACACAGTAGAGTAGAAGAGTGCTCTTTTCTCAAAAGCAGAGTGTGTTTCTTGTAAGGCAAGCTAGCATTTGTTTCCCAGTCCTAAATGGAGTTGAATCACATGCAGCTTCTGGTCCTACGAGCAAGACTTGTTTTCTGGTAAGAAGAGTCACTATTGAGCTCCCATTGCCTTACACAATGCAAATAGCACATGCGTCTGTTCCTAGCAAGTACAGTGTATTTGACTGAAAAGAATCTACTGTTCTTGACAGTTTCCTAAGCATAGTTGAACTAGATATGGCACATGTGTGTAGGAAGCACAGTTCTTTTGTTCTCAGCAAGCTCACTGTTCTGGCCCTATAGGAAACGCAGTAGAGTAGAAGAGTGCTCTTTTCTCAAAAGCAGAGTGTGTTACTTATAAGGCGAGCTAGCGTTTGTTTTCCAGTTCTAAATCGAGTTGAATCCCATGCAGTTTCTGATCCTATGCGCAAGAGTTGTTTTCTGGTAAGAAGAGTCACCTATTGAGCTCCCAATTCTCGTACACAGTGCAAATAGCACTCGTGTCTGTTCCCAGCAAGTACAGTGTATTGAACTGAAGAGGAGCTTCTGTTCTTGTCACTTTCCTAAGCACAGTTGAACTAGATATGGCCCGTGGTGTGTAGGAAGCACAGTTCTTTTGTTCTGAGCAAGCTCACTGTTCTGGCCCTATAGGAAACACAGTAGAGTAGAAGAATGCTCTTTCTCAAAAGCAGAGTGTGTTTCTTGTAAGGCGAGCTAGCGTTTGTTCCCAGTCCTAAATGGAGTTTGAATTCCATGCAGGTTCTGGTCCTGCAAGCAAGAGTTGTTTTCTTGTAAGAAGAGTAACTATTGCGCTCCCATTCTCGTACAAAGTACAAATAACACTCGCGTCTATTCCCAGCAAGTACAGTGTATGGGACCAAAGAGGAGCTACTGTTCTTGTCAGTTTCCTAAGCAGAGTTGAACTAGATATGGCCCGTGTGTGTAGGAAGCACAGTTCTTTTGTTCTGAGCAAAATTCACTGTTCTGGCCCTATAGGAAACACAGTAGAGTAGAAGAGTGCTCTTTTCTCTAAAGCAGAGTGTGTTTCTTGTATGGCGACTTAGCGTTTGCTTCCCAGTCCTAAATGGAGTTGAATCACATGCATTTTCTGGTCCCTACAAGCCAAGAGTTGTTTTCTGGTAAGAAGAGTCACTATTGCGCTCCCATTGACATACACAGTGCAAATAGCACTCGCGTCTGTTCCCAGCAAGTACAGTGTATTGGACTGAAGACGAGCTTCTGTTCTTGTCAGTTTCCTAAGCACAGTTGAACTAGATATGGCTTGTGTGTGTAGGAAGCACAGTTCTTTTGTTCTGAGCAAGCTCACTGTTCTGGCCCCTATGGGAAACACAGTAGAGTAGAAGAATGCTTTTTCTCAAAAGCAGAGTGTGTTTCTTGTAAGGCGAGCTAGTGTTTGTTTCCCAGTCCTAAATGAGGTTGAATCCATGCAGGTTCTGGTCCTGCCAGCAAGAGTTGTTTTCCTTGTAAGAAGAGTAACTATTGCGCTCCCATTCTCGTACACAGTACAAATAGCACTCGCGTCTATTCCCAGCAAGTACAGTGTATGGGACAGAAGAGGAGCTACTGTTCTTGTCAGTTTCCTAAGCAGAGTTGAACTAGATATGGCCCGTGTGTGTAGGAAGCACAGTTCTTTTGTTCTGAGCAAATTCACTGTTCTGGCCCTATAGGAAACACAGTAGAGTAGAAGAGTGCTCTTTTCTCTAAAGGCAGAGTGTGTTTCTTGTATGGCGACTTAGCGTTTGCTTCCCAGTCCTAAATGGAGTTGAATCACATGCAGGTTCTGGTCCTATTAGCAAGAGTTGTTTTCTGGTAAGAAGAGTCACTATTGCGCTCCCTTTGACATACACAGTGCAAATAGCACTCGCGTCTGTTCCCAGCAAGTACAGTGTATTGGACTGAAGACGAGCTTCTGTTCTTGTCAGTTTCCTAAGCACAGTTCAACTAGATATGGCCCCATGTGTGTAGGAAGCACAGTTCTTTTGTTCTGAGCAAGCTCACTGTTCTGGCTCTATAGGAAACACAGTAGAGTAGAAGAGTGCTCTTTTCTCAAAAGCAGAGTGTGTTTCTTGTAAGGCAAGCTAGCGTTTGTTTCCCAGTCCTAATTGGTGTTGAATCTCATGCAGTTTCTGGTCCTGCCAGCAAGAGTGGTTTTCTTGTAAGAAGAGTAACTATTGCGCTCCCATTCTCGTACACAGTACAAACAGCACTCGCGGCTATTCCCAGCAAGTACAGTGTATGGGACAGAAGAGGAGCTACTGTTCTTGTCAGTTTCCTAAGCAGAGTTGAACTAGATATGGCCCGTGTGTGTAGGAAGCACAGTTCTTTTGTTCTGAGCAAATTCACTGTTCTGGCCCTATAGGAAACACAAGTAGAATAGAAGAGTGCTCTTTTCTCTAAAGCAGAGTGTGTTTCTTGTAAGGCAAGCTAGCGGTTGTTTCCCAGTCCTAAATGGAGTTGAATCACATGCATTTTCTGGTCCTACAAGCAAGAGTTGTTTTCTGGTAAGAAGAGTCACTATTGTGCTCCCATTGACATACACAGTGCAAATAGCACTCGCGTCTGTTCCCAGCAAGTACAGTGTATTGGACTGAAGACGAGCTTCTGTTCTTGTCAGTTTCCTAAGCACAGTTGAACTAGATATGGCTTGTGTGTGTAGGAAGCACAGTTCTTTTGTTCTGAGCAAGCTCACTGTTCGGGCCCTATAGGAAACACAGTAGAGTAGAAGAGTGCTCTTTTCTCAAAAGCAGAGTGTGTTTCTTGTAAGGCAAGCTTGCGTTGTTTCCCAGTCCTAATTGGTGTTTGAATCTCATGCAGTTTCTGGTCCTGCCAGCAAGAGTGGTTTTCTTGTAAGAAGAGTAACTATTGCGCTCCCATTCTCGTACACAGTACAAACAGCAACTCGCGGCTATTCCCAGCAAGTACAGTGTATGGGACAGAAGAGGAGCTACCTGTTCTTGTCAGTTTCCTAAGCAGAGTTGAACTAGATATGGCCCGTGTGTGTAGGAAGCACAGTTCTTTTGTTCTGAGCAAATTCACTGTTCTGGCCCTATAGGAAACACAGTAGAATAGAAGAGTGCTCTTTTCTCTAAAGCAGAGTGTGTTTCTTGTAAGGCAAGCTAGCGGTTGTTTCCCAGTCCTAAATGGAGTTGAATCACATGCATTTTCTGGTCCTACAAGCAAGAGTTGTTTTCTGGTAGGAAGAGTCACTATTGTGCTCCCATTGACATACACAGTGCAAATAGCACTCGCGTCTGTTCCCAGCAAGTACAGTGTATGGACTGGAAGACGAGCTTCTGTTCTTGTCAGTTTCCTAAGCACAGTTGAACTAGATATGGCTTGTGTGTGTAGGAAGCACAGTTCTTTTGTTCTGAGCAAGCTCACTGTTCGGGCCCCTATAGGAAACACAGTAGAGTAGAAGAATGCTCTTTCTCAAAAGCAGAGTGTGTTTCTTGTAAGGCGAGCTAGTGTTTGGTTTCCCAGTCCTAAATGAGGTTGAATCCAATGCAGGTTCTGGTCCTGCCAGCAAGAGTTGTTTTCTTGTAAGAAGAGTCACTATTGCGCTCCCATTGCCGTACACAGTACAAATAGCACATGCGTCTGTTCCCAGCAAGTACAGTGTATTGGACTGAAGAGGATCTACTGTTCTTGACAGTTTCCTAAGCAGAGCTGAACTAGATATGGCTTTTGTGTGTAGGATGCACAGTTCTTTAGTTCTGAGAAAGCTCACTGTTCTGGCCCTATTGGAACCACAGTAGAGTAGAAGAGTGCTCTTTTCTCAAAAGCAGAGTGTGTTTCCTTGTAAGGCGACCTAGCGTCTGTTTCCCAGTCCTAAATGGAGTTGAATCACATGCAGTTTCTGGTCCTACGAGCAAGAGTTGTTTTCCTGGTAAGAAGTGTCACTATTGTGCTCCCATTCTCGTACACAGTGCAAATAGCACATGCGTCTGTTCCCAGCTTTTACAGTGTATTGGACTGAAGATGAGCTAACGTTCTTGTCAGTTTCCTAAGCAGAGTTGAACTACATATGGCCCATGAGTGTAGGAAGCCACAGTTCTTTTGTTCTGAGCAAGCTCACTGTTCTGGCCCTGTAGGAAACACAGTAGAGTAGAAGAGTGTTCTTTTCTCAAAAGCAGAGTGTGTTTCTTGTAAGGCGAGCTAGCGCTTGTTTCCCAGTAACTAATTGGTGTTGAATCTCATGCAGTTTCTGGTCCTGCAAACAAGAGTTGTTTTCTGGTAAGAAGAGTCACTATTGCGCTCCCATTGCCATACAGAGTGCAAATAGCACTGGCGTCTGTTCCCAGCAAGTACAGTGTATTGGACTGAAGAAGAGCTACTGCTCTTGTCAGTTTCCTAAGGAGAGTTGAACTAGATATGGCCCGAGTGTGTAGGATGCACAGTTCTTTAGTTCTGAGCAAGCTCACTGTTCTGGCCCTATAGGAAACACAGTAGAGTTGAAGAGTGCTCTTTTCTCTAAAGCAGAGTGTGTTTCTTGTACAGCGACCTAGCGTTTGTTTCCCAGTCCTAAATGGAGTTGAATCACATGCATTTTCTGGTCCTACAAGCAAGAGTTGTTTTCTGGTAAGAGAGTCACTATTGCGCTCTCATTGACATACACATTGCAAATAGCACTGGCGTCTGTTCCTAGCAAGTACATTGTATTGGACTGAAGAGGAGCTACTGTTCTTGTCAGTTTTCCTAAGCAGAGTTGAACTAGATATGGGCCCGTGTGT
>NW_026738353.1:0-19343 GCF_949786415.1 Peromyscus eremicus
ACAGATGGGAGGGCTATTTGCACTGTGTATGGCAATGGGAGCACAATAGTGACTTTCCTTACCAGAAAACAATTCTTGCTCGTAGAAACACAAACTGCATGTGATTCCACTCCATTTAGGAATGGGAAACAAACGCTAGCTCGCCTTAAAAGAAACACACTCTGCTTTTGAGAAAAAAGCACTCTTCTACTCTACTGTGTTTCCTATGGGGTCCGAACAGTGAGCTTGCTCAGAAAAAAAAAACTGTGCTTCCTACACACACGGCCATATCTAGTTCAAGTCTGCTTAGGAACCTGACAAGAACAGTAGATCCTCTTCAGCCCAATACACTGTACTTGCTGCGAACAGATGCCAGTGCTATTTGTCCTGTGTATGGCAATGGCAGGGCAATAGTGACTCTTCTTACCATAAAACAACTCTTGCTCATAGTACCAGAAACTGCATGGGATTCAATTCCATTTAGGACTGCGAAACAAACGCTAGCACGCCTTACAAGAAATACACTCTGCTTTAGAGAAAAGAGCACTCTTCTACTCTACTGTGTTTCCTATGGGGTCCAAACAGTGAGCTTGCTCAGAACAAAAGAACTGTGCTTCCTACACACACGGACCATATCTAGTTCAACTCTGCTTAGGAAACTGACAAGAACAGTAGCACCTATCCAGTCCAATACACTGTACTTGCTAGGAACAGACGCAAGTGCTATTTGCACTGTGTATGGCAATGGGAGGGCAATGTGACTTTCCTTACCAGAAAAGAACTCTTGATCGTAGGACCTGAAACTGCATGTGATTCAACTCCATTTAGGACTAGGAAACAAACGCTAGCTCGCCTTACAAGAAACAAACTCTGCTTTAGAGAAAAGAGCACTCTTCTACTCTACTGTGTTTCCTAAAGGGCCAGAACAGTGAGCTTGCTCAGAACATAGGAACTGTGCTTCCTACACAAGGGCCATATCTACTTCAACTCTGCTTAGGAAACTGACAAGAAAAGTAGCTCCTCTTCAGTCCGATACACTGTACTTGCTGGGAACAGACGCGAGTGCTATTTGCACTGTGTATGGCAATGGGAGCGCAATAGTGACTTTCCTTACCAGAAAACAACTCTTGCTCATAGGACCAGAAATTGCATGTGATTCAACTCCATTTAGGACTGGGAAACAAACGCTAGCTCGCCTTACAAGAAACACACTCTGCTTTTGATAAAAGAGCACTCTTCTACTCTACTGTGTTTCCTATAGGGTCCGAACAGTAAGCTTGCTGAGAACAAAAGAACTGTGCTTCCTACACACACGGCCATATCTAGTTCAAGTCTGCTTAGGAACCTGACAAGAACAGTAGATCCTCTTCAGTCCAATACACTGTACTTGCTGGGAACAGACGCCAGTGCTATTTGTCCTGTGTATGGCAATGGCAGCGCAATAGTGACTCTTCTTACCAGAAAACAACTCTTGCTCGTGGACCAGAAACTGCATGTGATTCAACTCCATTTAGGACTGGGAAACAAACTCTAGCTCGCTTTACAAGAAACACACTCTGCTTTTGAGAAATGAGCACTCTTCTACTCTACTGTCTCCCATAGGAACAGAACAGTGAGCTTGCTCAGAAAAAAAGAACTGTGCTTCCTACACACACGGGCCATATCTAGTTCAACTCTGCTTAGGAATCTGAGAAGAACAGTAGCGCCTCTTCAGTCCAATACACTGTACTTGCTGGGAAAAGATGGGAGGGCTATTTGCACTGTGTATGGCAATGGGAGCACAATAGTGACTTTCCTTACCAGAAAACAACTCTTGCTCGTAGGAACACAAACTGCATGTGATTCCACTCCATTTAGGAATGGGAAACAAACGCTAGCTCGCCTTAAAAGAAACACACTCTGCTTTTGAGAAAAAAGCACTCTTCTACTCTACTGTGTTTCCTATGGGGTCCGAACAGTGAGCTTGCTCAGAAAAAAAAAAACTGTGCTTCCTACACACACGGCCATATCTAGTTCAAGTCTGCTTAGGAACCTGACAAGAACAGTAGATCCTCTTCAGCCCAATACACTGTACTTGCTGCGAACAGATGCCAGTGCTATTTGTCCTGTGTATGGCAATGGCAGTGCAATAGTGACTCTTCTTACCATAAAACAACTCTTGCTCATAGTACCAGAAACTGCATGGGATTCAATTCCATTTAGGACTGCGAAACAAACGCTAGCACGCCTTACAAGAAATACACTCTGCTTTAGAGAAAAGAGCACTCTTCTACTCTACTGTGTTTCCTATGGGGTCCAAACAGTGAGCTTGCTCAGAACAAAAGAACTGTGCTTCCTACACACGGACCATATCTAGTTCAACTCTGCTTAGGAAACTGACAAGAACAGTAGCACCTATCCAGTCCAATACACTGTACTTGCTAGGAACAGACGCAAGTGCTATTTGCACTGTGTATGGCAATGGGAGCGCAATGTGACTTTCCTTACCAGAAAAGAACTCTTGATCGTAGGACCTGAAACTGCATGTGATTCAACTCCATTTAGGACTAGGAAACAAACGCTAGCTCGCCTTACAAGAAACACACTCCGCTTTTGAGAAAAGAGCACTCTTCTACTCTACTGTGTTTCCTATAGGGCCAGAACAGTGAGCTTGCTCAGAAAAAAAGAACTGTGCTTCCTACACACACGGACCATATCTAGTTCAACTCTGCTTAGTAAACTGACAAGAACAGTAGCTCCTCTTCAGTCCAATGCAGTGTACTTGCTGGGAACAGATGCCAATGCTATTTGTCCTGTGCATGGCAATGGCAGCGCAATAGTGACTCTTCTTACCAGAAAACAACTCTTGCTCGTGGACCAGAAACTGCATGTGATTCAACTCCATTTAGGACTGGGAAACAAACTCTAGCTCGCTTTACAAGAAACACACTCTGCTTTTGAGAAATGAGCACTCTTCTACTCTACTGTGTTTCCCATAGGAACAGAACAGTGAGCTTGCTCAGAAAAAAAGAACTGTGCTTCCTACACACACGGGCCATATCTAGTTCAACTCTGCTTAGGAATCTGAGAAGAACAGTAGCGCCTCTTCAGTCCAATACACTGTACTTGCTGGGAACAGATGGGAGGGCTATTTGCACTGTGTATGGCAATGGGAGCACAATAGTGACTTTCCTTACCAGAAAACAATTCTTGCTCGTAGAAACACAAACTGCATGTGATTCCACTCCATTTAGGAATGGGAAACAAACGCTAGCTCGCCTTAAAAGAAACACACTCTGCTTTTGAGAAAAAAGCACTCTTCTACTCTACTGTGTTTCCTATGGGGTCTGAACAGTGAGCTTGCTCAGAAAAAAAAACTGTGCTTCCTACACACATGGCCATATCTAGTTCAAGTCTGCTTAGGAACCTGACAAGAACAGTAGATCCTCTTCAGCCCAATACACTGTACTTGCTGCGAACAGATGCCAGTGCTATTTGTCCTGTGTATGGCAATGGCAGGGCAATAGTGACTCTTCTTACCATAAAACAACTCTTGCTCATAGTACCAGAAACTGCATGGGATTCAATTCCATTTAGGACTGCGAAACAAACGCTAGCACGCCTTACAAGAAATACACTCTGCTTTAGAGAAAAGAGCACTCTTCTACTCTACTGTGTTTCCTATGGGGTCCAAACAGTGAGCTTGCTCAGAACAAAAGAACTGTGCTTCCTACACACACGGACCATATCTAGTTCAACTCTGCTTAGGAAACTGACAAGAACAGTAGCACCTATCCAGTCCAATACACTGTACTTGCTAGGAACAGACGCAAGTGCTATTTGCACTGTGTATGGCAATGGGAGCGCAATGTGACTTTCCTTACCAGAAAAGAACTCTTGATCATAGGACCTGAAACTGCATGTGATTCAACTCCATTTAGGACTAGGAAACAAACGCTAGCTCGCCTTACAAGAAACACACTCCGCTTTTGAGAAAAGAGCACTCTTCTACTCTACTGTGTTTCCTATAGGGCCAGAACAGTGAGCTTGCTCAGAAAAAAAGAACTGTGCTTCCTACACACACGGGCCATATCTAGTTCAACTCTGCTTAGGAAACTGAGAAGAACAGTAGCTCCTCTTCAGTCCAATACACTGTACTTGCTGGGAACAGACGCGAGGGCTATTTGCACTGTGTATGGCAATGGGAGCACAATAGTGACTTTCTTTACCAGAAAACAACTCTTGCTCGTAGGACCAGAAACTGCATGTGATTCCACTCCATTTAGGACTGGGAAACAAACGGTAGCTCGCCTTACAAGAAACACACTCTGCTTTAGAGAAAAGAGCACTCTTCTACTCTACTGTGTTTCCTATGGGGTCCAAACAGTGAGCTTGCTCAGAACAAAAGAACTGTGCTTCCTACACACACGGATCATATCTAGTTCAACTCTGCTTAGTAAACTGACAAGAACAGTAGCTCCTCTTCAGTCCAATGCAGTGTACTTGCTGGGAACAGACGCCAATGCTATTTGTCCTGTGTATGGCAATGGCAGCGCAATAGTGACTCTTCTTACCAGAAAACAACTCTTGCTCGTGGACCAGAAACTGCATGTGATTCAACTCCATTTAGGACTGGGAAACAAACTCTAGCTCGCTTTACAAGAAACACACTCTGCTTTTGAGAAAAGAGCACTCTTCTACTCTACTGTGTTTCCTATAGGGCCAGAACAGTGAGCTTGCTCAGAAAAAAAGAACTGTGCTTCCTACACACGGGGGCCATATGTAGTTCAACTCTGCTTAGGAAACTGAGAAGAACAGTAGCTCCTCTTCTTTCCAATACACTGTACTTGCTGGGAACAGATGGGAGGGCTATTTGCACTATGTATGGCAATGGGAGCACAATAGTGACTTTCCTTACCAGAAAACAACTCTTGCTCGTTGGAAAACAAACTGCATGTGATTCCACTCCATTTAGGACTGGGAAACAAAGGGTAGCTCGCCTTAAAAGAAACACTCTGCTTTTGAGAAAAAAGCACTCTTCTACTCTACTGTGTTAGCTATGGGGTCCGAACAATGAGCTTGCTCAGAACAAAAAAACTGTGCTTCCTACACACACGGCCATATCTTGTTCAAGTCTGCTTAGGAACCTGACAAGAACAATAGATCCTCTTCAGCCCAATATACTGTACTTGCTGCGAACAGACTCCAGTGCTGTTTGTCCTGTGTATGGCAATTGGAGCACAATAGTGACTCTTCTTACCATAAAACAACTCTTGCTCGTAGGACAAGAACTGCATGTGATTCAACTCCATTTAGGACTGGAAAACAAACGGTAGCTCGCCTTACAAGAAACACACTCTGCTTTAGAGAAAAGAGCACTCTTCTACTCTACTGTGTTTCCTATAGGGCCAGAACAGTGACCTTGCTCAGAAAAAAAAAAACTGTGCTTCCTACAAACACGGCCCATATCTAGTTCAACTCTGCTTAGGAAACTGACAAGAACAATAGCTCCTCTTCAGTCCGATACACTGTACTTGCTGGGAACAGACGCCAGTGCTATTTGCACTGTGGATGGCAATGGGAGCACAATAGTGACTTTCCTTACCAGAAAACAACTCTTGCTCGTAGGACCAGAAACTGCATATGATTCAACTCTATTTAGGACTGAGAAACAAATGCTAGCTTGCCTTCCATGAAACACACTCTGCTTTTGAGAAAAGAGCACTCTTCTACTCTACTGTGTTTCCTATGGGGTACGAACAGTGAGCTTGCTCAGAACAAAATAACTGTGCTTCCTACACACACGGGCCATATCTAGTTCAACTCTGCTTAGGAAACTGACAAGAACAGTAGCTCCTCTTCAGTCCGATACACTGTACTTGCTGGGAACAGACGCGAGTGCTATTTGCCCTGTGTATGGCAATGGGTGCACAATAGTGACTCTTCTTACCAGAAAACAACTCTTGCTCGTAGGACCAGAAACTGCATGTGATTCCACTCCATTTAGGACTGGGAAACAAACGGTAGCTCGCCTTACAAGAAACACACTCTGCTTTAGAGAAAAGAGCACTCTTCTACTCTACTGTGTTTCCTATGGGGTCCAAACAGTGAGCTTGCTCAGAACAAAAGAACTGTGCTTCCTACACACACGGATCATATCTAGTTCAACTCTGCTTAGTAAACTGACAAGAACAGTAGCTCCTCTTCAGTCCAATGCAGTGTACTTGCTGGGAACAGACGCCAATGCTATTTGTCCTGTGTATGGCAATGGCAGCGCAATAGTGACTCTTCTTACCAGAAAACAACTCTTGCTCGTGGACCAGAAACTGCATGTGATTCAACTCCATTTAGGACTGGGAAACAAACTCTAGCTCGCTTTACAAGAAACACACTCTGCTTTTGAGAAAAGAGCACTCTTCTACTCTACTGTGTTTCCTATAGGGCCAGAACAGTGAGCTTGCTCAGAAAAAAAGAACTGTGCTTCCTACACACGGGGGCCATATGTAGTTCAACTCTGCTTAGGAAACTGAGAAGAACAGTAGCTCCTCTTCTTTCCAATACACTGTACTTGCTGGGAACAGATGGGAGGGCTATTTGCACTATGTATGGCAATGGGAGCACAATAGTGACTTTCCTTACCAGAAAACAACTCTTGCTCGTAGGAAAACAAACTGCATGTGATTCCACTCCATTTAGGACTGGGAAACAAAGGGTAGCTCGCCTTAAAAGAAACACTCTGCTTTTGAGAAAAAAGCACTCTTCTACTCTACTGTGTTAGCTATGGGGTCCGAACAATGAGCTTGCTCAGAACAAAAAAACTGTGCTTCCTACACACACGGCCATATCTTGTTCAAGTCTGCTTAGGAACCTGACAAGAACAATAGATCCTCTTCAGCCCAATATACTGTACTTGCTGCGAACAGACTCCAGTGCTGTTTGTCCTGTGTATGGCAATTGGAGCACAATAGTGACTCTTCTTACCATAAAACAACTCTTGCTCGTAGGACAAGAACTGCATGTGATTCAACTCCATTTAGGACTGGAAAACAAACGGTAGCTCGCCTTACAAGAAACACACTCTGCTTTAGAGAAAAGAGCACTCTTCTACTCTACTGTGTTTCCTATAGGGCCAGAACAGTGACCTTGCTCAGAAAAAAAAAAACTGTGCTTCCTACAAACACGGCCCATATCTAGTTCAACTCTGCTTAGGAAACTGACAAGAACAATAGCTCCTCTTCAGTCCGATACACTGTACTTGCTGGGAACAGACGCCAGTGCTATTTGCACTGTGGATGGCAATGGGAGCACAATAGTGACTTTCCTTACCAGAAAACAACTCTTGCTCGTAGGACCAGAAACTGCATATGATTCAACTCTATTTAGGACTGAGAAACAAATGCTAGCTTGCCTTCCATGAAACACACTCTGCTTTTGAGAAAAGAGCACTCTTCTACTCTACTGTGTTTCCTATGGGGTACGAACAGTGAGCTTGCTCAGAACAAAAGAACTGTGCTTCCTACACACACGGGCCATATCTAGTTCAACTCTGCTTAGGAAACTGACAAGAACAGTAGCTCCTCTTCAGTCCGATACACTGTACTTGCTGGGAACAGACGCAAGTGCTATTTGCACTGTGTATGGCAATGGGAGCGCAATAGTGACTTTCCTTACCAGAAAACAACTCTTGCTCGTAGGACCAGAAACTGCATGTGATTCAACTCCATTTAGGACTGGGAAACAAACGCTAGCTCGCCTTACAAGAAACACACTCTGCTTTAGAGAAAAGAGCACTCTTCTACTCTACTTTGTTTCTTATAGGGCCAGAACAGTGAGCTTGCTCAGAACAAAAGAACTGTGCTTCCTACACACGGGCCATATCTAGCTCAACTCTGCTTAGGAAACTGAGAAGAACAGTAGCTCCTATTCAGTCCAATACACTGTACTTGCTGGGAACAGATGCGTGTGCTATTTGCACTTTGTATTGCATTTGGAGCGCAATAGTGACTCTTCTTACCAGAAAATAACTCTTGCTCGTAGGACCAAAAACTGCCTGTGACAACTCATTTAGGACTGGGAAACAAACGCAAGCTCGCCTTACTAGAAACACACTCTGCTTTAGAGAAAAGAGCACTCTTCTACTCTGCTGTGTAACCTATGGGGTCCGAACAGTGAGCTTGCTCAGAACAAAAAAACTGTGCTTCCAACACACACGGCCATATCTAGTTCAAGTCTGATTAGGAACCTGACAAGAACAGTAGATCCTCTTTAGTCCAATACACTGTACTTGCTGGGAAAAGACGCCAGTGCTATTTGTCCTGTGTATGGCAATGGCAGCGCAATAGTGACTCTTCTTACCAGAAAACAGCTCTTGCTTGTAGGACCAGAAACTGCATGTGATTCAACTCCATTTAGGACTGGGAAACAAACGCTAGCTTGCCTTACAAGAAACACACTCTGCTTTTGAGAAAAGAGCACTCTTCTTCTCTACTGTGTTTCCTATGGGGTCCAAACAGTGAGCTTACTCAGAACAAAAGAAATGTGCTTCCTACACACGTGGGACATAACTCAATCAACTCTGCTTAGGAAACTGACAAGAACAGTAGCTCCTCTTCAGTCCGATACTCTGTACTTGCTGGGAGCAGAAGCGAGTGCTATTTGCACTGTGTATGGCAATGGGAGCGCAATAGTGACTTTCCTTACCAAAAAACAACTCTTGCTCGTAGGACCAGAACCTGCATGTGATTCAACTCCACTTAGGACTGGGAAACAAACACTAACTCGCCTTACAAGAAACACACTCTGATTTAGAGAAAAAAGCACTCTTCTACTCTATTGTGTTTCCTAGGAGGTCCGAACAGTGAACTTGCTCAGAACAAAAGAACTGTGCTTCCTACACACACGGCCATATCTAGTTCAATTCTGCTTAGGAACCTGACAAGAACAGTAGATCCTCTTCAGTCCAATACACTGTACTGCTGGGAACAGACAACATGCTATTTGTCCTGTGTATGGCAATGGCAGGGCAATAGTGACTCTTCTTACCATAAAACAACTCTTGCTCGTAGGACCAGAAACTGCATGTGATTCAACTCCATTTAGGTCTGGGAAACAAATGCTAGCTCGCTTAAAAGAAACACACTCTGCTTTTGAGAAAAGAGCACTCTTCTACTCTACTGTGTTTCCTATGGGTTCCGAACAGTGAGCTTGCTCAGAACAAAAAAACTGTGCTTCCTACACACACGGCCATATCTAGTTCAAGTCTGATTAGGAACCTGACAAGAACAGTATATCTTCCATCCATTACACTGTACTTGCTGGGAAAAGACGCCAGTGCTATTTGTCCTGTGTATGGCAATGGCAGCGCAATAGTGACTCTTCTTACCAGAAAACAACTCTTGCTTGCAGGACCAGAAATTGCATGTGATTCAACTCCATTTAGGACTGGGAAACAAACGCTAGCTCGCCCTACAAGAAAAACACTCTGCTTTAGAGAAAAGAGCACTCTTCTACTCTACTGTGTTTCCTATGGGGTCCAAACAGTGAGCTTGCTCAGAACAAAAGAACTGTGCTTCCTACACACACGGGCCATATCTCGTTCAACTCTTCTTAGGAAACTGACAAGAACAGTAGCTCCTATTCAGTCCAATACACTGTACTTGCTGGGAACAGTCGCGAGTGCTATTTGCACTGTGTATGGCAATTGGAACACAATAGTGACTCGTCTTACCAGAAAAAAACTCTTGATCGTAGGACAAAAAACTGCATGTGACTCAACTCCATTTAGTACTGGGAAACAAACACTAGCTCGCCTTCCAAGAAACACACTCTGCTTTTGAGAAAAGAGCACTCTTCTACTCTACTGAGTTTCCTATGAGGTCCGAACAGTGAGCTTGCTCAGAACAAAAAAACCGTGCTTCCTACACACACCACCATACCTAGGTCAATTCTGCTTAGGAACCTGACAAGAACAGTAGATCCTCTTCAGTCCAATACACTGTACTGCTGGGAACAGACAACAGTGCTATTTGTCCTGTGTATGGCAATGGCAGCGCAATAGTGACTCTTCTTACCAGAAAACAACTCTTGCTCTTAGGACAAGAAACTGCATGGGATTCAACTCCATTTAGGACTGGGAAACAAACGTAGCTCGCTTAAAAGAAACACACTCTGCTTTTGAGAAAAGAGCACTCTTCTACTCTACTGTGTTTCCTATGGGGTCTAAACAGTGAGCTTGCTCAGAACAAAACAACTGTGCTTCCTACACACACGGACCATATCTAGTACAACTCTGCTTAGGAACCTGAAAAGAACATTAGATCCTCTTCAGTCCAATACACTGTACTTGCTGGGAATATACGCGAGAGCTATTTGCACTATGTATGGCAAGGGGAGCGCAATAGTGACTTTCCTTACCAGAAAACAACTCTTGCTCGTAGGACAAAAAACTGCATGTGACTCAACTCCATTTAGGACTGGGAAACAAACGCGAGCTTGCCTTACAAGAAACACACTCTGCTTTTAAGAAAAGTGCACTCTTCTACTCTACTGTGTTTCCTATAGGGCCTAAACAGTGAGCTTGCTCAGAACATAAGAACTGTGCTTCCTACACACACGGGCCATATCGAGTTCAACTCTGCTTAGGAAACTGACAAGAACAGTAGCTCCTCTTCAGTCTGATACACTGTACTTGCTGGGAACACACGCATGTGCTATTTGCAGTGTGTATGGCAATGGGAGCGCAATAGTGACTTTCCTTACCAGAAAACAACTCTTGCTCATAGGACCAGAAACTGCATGTGATTCCACTCCATTTAAGACTGGGAAACAAATGCTAGCTCGTCTTACAAGAAACACACTCTGCTTTACAGAAAAGAGCACTCTTCTACTCTACTGTGTTTCCTATGAGGTCCAAACAGTGAGCTTGCTCAGAACAAAAGAACTGTGCTTCCTACACACACGGGCCATATCTAGTTCAACTCTGCTTAGGAAACTGACAAGAACAGTAGCTCCTCTTCAGTCCAATACACTGTACATGCTGGGAACAGACGCGTGTGCTATTTGCCCTGTGTATGACAATGGGAGCACAATAGTGACTCTTCTTACCAGAAAACAACTCTTGCTCGTATGACCAGAAACTGCATGTGATTCAACTCCACTTAGGACTGGGAAACAAACACTAACTCGCCTTACAAGAAACACACTCTGATTTAGAGATAAAAGCACTCTTCTACTCTATTGTGTTTCCTAAGAGGTCCGAACAGTGAACTTGCTCAGAACAAAAGAACTGTGCTTCCTACACACACGGCCATATCTAGTTCAATTCTGCTTAGGAACCTGACAAGAACAGTAGATCCTCTTCAGTCCAATACACTATACTGCTGGGAACAGACAACAGTGCTATTAGTCCTGTGTATGGCAATGGCAGCGCAATAGTGACTCTTCTTACCAGAAAACAACTCTTGCTCGTAGGACAAGAAACTGCATGTGATTACACTCCATTTAGGACTGGGAAACAAACGCTAGCTCGCCTTACAAGAAACACTCTCTGCTTTAGAGAAAAGAGCACTCTTCTACTCTACTGTGTTTCCTATAGGGCCAGAACAGTGAGCTTGCTCAGAAGAAAAGAACTGTGCTTCCTACACTCGGGCCATATCTAGTTCAACTCTGCTTAGGAAACTGACAAGAACAGTAGCTCCTCTTCAGTCCAATACACTGTACTTGCTCGGAACAGACGCGAGTGCTATTTGCACTGTGTATGGCAATTGGAGCACAATAGTGACTCGTCTTACCAGAAAACAACTCTTGCTCCTAAGACAAAAAACTGCATGTGACTCAACTCCATTTAGGACTGGGAAACAAATGCTAGCTCGACTTCCAAAAACACACTCTGCTTTTGAGAAAAGAGCACTCTTCTACTCTACTGTGTTTCCTATGTGTTCCGAACAGTGAGCTTGCTCAGAACAAAAAAACTGTGCTTCCTACACACACGGCCATATTTAGTTCAATTCTGCTTAGGAAACTGAGAAGAACAGTAGCTCCTCTTCAGTCCAATACACTGTACTTGCTGGGAACAGGTGGGAGGGCTATTTGCACTGTGTATGGCAATGGGAGCGCAATGTGACTTTCCTTACCAGAAAAGAACTCTTGTTCATAGGACCTGAAACTGCATGTGATTCAACTCCATTTAGGACTAGGAAACAAACGCTAGCTCGCCTTACAAGAAACAAACTCTGCTTTAGAGAAAAGAGCACTCTTCTACTCTACTGTGTTTCCTAAAGGGCCAGAACAGTGAGCTTGCTCAGAACATAAGAACTGTGCTTCCTACACACGGCCCATATCTACTTCAACTCTGCTTAGGAAACTGACAAGAAAAGTAGCTCCTCTTCAGTCCGATACACTGTACTTGCTGGGAACAGACGCGAGTGCTATTTGCACTGTGTATGGCAATGGGAGCGCAATAGTGACTTTCCTTACCAGAAAACAACTCTTGCTCATAGGACCAGAAACTGCATGTGATTCAACTCCATTTAGGACTGGGAAACAAACGCTAGCTCGCCTTACAAGAAACACACTCTGCTTTTGATAAAAGAGCACTCTTCTACTCCACTGTGTTTCCTATAGGGTCCGAACAGTGAGCTTGCTGAGAACAAAAGAACTGTGCTTCCTACACACACGGCCATATCTAGTTCAAGTCTGCTTAGGAACCTGACAAGAACAGTAGATCCTCTTCAGTCCAATACACTGTACTTGCTGGGAACAGACGCCAGTGCTATTTGTCCTGTGTATGGCAATGGCAGCGCAATAGTGACTCTTCTTACCAGAAAACAACTCTTGCTCGTGGACCAGAAACTGCATGTGATTCAACTCCATTTAGGACTGGGAAACAAACTCTAGCTCGCTTGACAAGAAACACACTCTGCTTTTGAGAAATGAGCACTCTTCTACTCTACTGTGTTTCCCATAGGAACAGAACAGTGAGCTTGCTCAGAAAAAAAGAACTGTGCTTCCTACACACACGGGCCATATCTAGTTCAACTCTGCTTAAGAATCTGAGAAGAACAGTAGCGCCTCTTCAGTCCAATACACTGTACTTGCTGGGAAAAGATGGGAGGGCTATTTGCACTGTGTATGGCAATGGGAGCACAATAGTGACTTTCCTTACCAGAAAACAACTCTTGCTCATAGGACCAGAAACTGCATGTGATTCCACTCCATTTAAGACTGGGAAACAAATGCTAGCTCGTCTTACAAGAAACACACTCTGCTTTACAGAAAAGAGCACTCTTCTACTCTACTGTGTTTCCTATGAGGTCCAAACAGTGAGCTTGCTCAGAACAAAAGAACTGTGCTTCCTACACACACGGGCCATATCTAGTTCAACTCTGCTTAGGAAACTGACAAGAACAGTAGCTCCTCTTCAGTCCAATACACTGTACATGCTGGGAACAGACGCGTGTGCTATTTGCCCTGTGTATGACAATGGGAGCACAATAGTGACTCTTCTTACCAGAAAACAACTCTTGCTCGTATGACCAGAAACTGCATGTGATTCAACTCCACTTAGGACTGGGAAACAAACACTAACTCGCCTTACAAGAAACACACTCTGATTTAGAGAAAAAAGCACTCTTCTACTCTATTGTGTTTTCTAAGAGGTCCGAACAGTGAACTTGCTCAGAACAAAAGAACTGTGCTTCCTACACACAAGGCCATATCTAGTTCAATTCTGCTTAGGAACCTGACAAGAACAGTAGATCCTCTTCAGTCCAATACACTATACTGCTGGGAACAGACAACAGTGCTATTAGTCCTGTGTATGGCAATGGCAGCGCAATAGTGACTCTTCTTACCAGAAAACAACTCTTGCTCGTAGGACAAGAAACTGCATGTGATTACACTCCATGTAGGACTGGGAAACAAACGCTAGCTCGCCTTACAAGAAACACTCTCTGCTTTAGAGAAAAGAGCACTCTTCTACTCTACTGTGTTTCCTATAGGGCCAGAACAGTGAGCTTGCTCAGAAGAAAAGAACTGTGCTTCCTACACTCGGGCCATATCTAGTTCAACTCTGCTTAGGAAACTGACAAGAACAGTAGCTCCTCTTCAGTCCAATACACTGTACTTGCTCGGAACAGACGCGAGTGCTATTTGCACTGTGTATGGCAATTGGAGCACAATAGTGACTCGTCTTACCAGAAAACAACTCTTGCTCCTAAGACAAAAAACTGCATGTGACTCAACTCCATTTAGGACTGGGAAACAAATGCTAGCTCGACTTCCAAAAACACACTCTGCTTTTGAGAAAAGAGCACTCTTCTACTCTACTGTGTTTCCTATGTGTTCCGAACAGTGAGCTTGCTCAGAACAAAAAAACTGTGCTTCCTACACACACGGCCATATTTAGTTCAATTCTGCTTAGGAAACTGAGAAGAACAGTAGCTCCTCTTCAGTCCAATACACTGTACTTGCTGGGAACAGGTGGGAGGGCTATTTGCACTGTGTATGGCAATGGGAGCGCAATGTGACTTTCCTTACCAGAAAAGAACTCTTGTTCGTAGGACCTGAAACTGCATGTGATTCAACTCCATTTAGGACTAGGAAACAAACGCTAGCTCGCCTTACAAGAAACAAACTCTGCTTTAGAGAAAAGAGCACTCTTCTACTCTACTGTGTTTCCTAAAGGGCCAGAACAGTGAGCTTGCTCAGAACATAAGAACTGTGCTTCCTACACACGGCCCATATCTACTTCAACTCTGCTTAGGAAACTGACAAGAAAAGTAGCTCCTCTTCAGTCCGATACACTGTACTTGCTGGGAACAGACGCGAGTGCTATTTGCACTGTGTATGGCAATGGGAGCGCAATAGTGACTTTCCTTACCAGAAAACAACTCTTGCTCATAGGACCAGAAACTGCATGTGATTCAACTCCATTTAGGACTGGGAAACAAACGCTAGCTCGCCTTACAAGAAACACACTCTGCTTTTGATAAAAGAGCACTCTTCTACTCCACTGTGTTTCCTATAGGGTCCGAACAGTGAGCTTGCTGAGAACAAAAGAACTGTGCTTCCTACACACACGGCCATATCTAGTTCAAGTCTGCTTAGGAACCTGACAAGAACAGTAGATCCTCTTCAGTCCAATACACTGTACTTGCTGGGAACAGACGCCAGTGCTATTTGTCCTGTGTATGGCAATGGCAGCGCAATAGTGACTCTTCTTACCAGAAAACAACTCTTGCTCGTGGACCAGAAACTGCATGTGATTCAACTCCATTTAGGACTGGGAAACAAACTCTAGCTCGCTTGACAAGAAACACACTCTGCTTTTGAGAAATGAGCACTCTTCTACTCTACTGTGTTTCCCATAGGAACAGAACAGTGAGCTTGCTCAGAAAAAAAGAACTGTGCTTCCTACACACACGGGCCATATCTAGTTCAACTCTGCTTAAGAATCTGAGAAGAACAGTAGCGCCTCTTCAGTCCAATACACTGTACTTGCTGGGAAAAGATGGGAGGGCTATTTGCACTGTGTATGGCAATGGGAGCACAATAGTGACTCTCCTTACCAGAAAACAACTCTTGCTCGTAGGAACACAAACTGCATGTGATTCCACTCCATTTAGGAATGGGAAACAAACGCTAGCTCGCCTTAAAAGAAACACACTCTGCTTTTGAGAAAAAAGCACTCTTCTACTCTACTGTGTTTCCTATGGGGTCCGAACAGTGAGCTTGCTCAGAAAAAAAAACTGTGCTTCCTACACACACGGCCATATCTAGTTCAAGTCTGCTTAGGAACCTGACAAGAACAGTAGCTCCTCTTCAATCCAATACACTGTACTTGCTGCGAACAGATGCCAGTGCTATTTGTCCTGTGTATGGCAATGGCAGTGCAATAGTGACTCTTCTTACCATAAAACAACTCTTGCTCATAGTACCAGAAACTGCATGGGATTCAATTCCATTTAGGACTGCGAAACAAACGCTAGCACGCCTTACAAGAAATACACTCTGCTTTAGAGAAAAGAGCACTCTTCTACTCTACTGTGTTTCCTATGGGGTCCAAACAGTGAGCTTGCTCAGAACAAAAGAACTGTGCTTCCTACACACACGGACCATATCTAGTTCAACTCTGCTTAGGAAACTGACAAGAACAGTAGCACCTATCCAGTCCAATACACTGTACTTGCTAGGAACAGACGCAAGTGCTATTTGCACTGTGTATGGCAATGGGAGCGCAATGTGACTTTCCTTACCAGAAAAGAACTCTTGATCGTAGGACCTGAAACTGCATGTGATTCAACTCCATTTAGGACTAGGAAACAAACGCTAGCTCGCCTTACAAGAAACACACTCCGCTTTTGAGAAAAGAGCACTCTTCTACTCTACTGTGTTTCCTATAGGGCCAGAACAGTGAGCTTGCTCAGAAAAAAAGAACTGTGCTTCCTACACACACGGACCATATCTAGTTCAACTCTGCTTAGTAAACTGACAAGAACAGTAGCTCCTCTTCAGTCCAATGCAGTGTACTTGCTGGGAACAGACGCCAGTGCTATTTGTCCTGTGTATGGCAATGGCAGCGCAATAGTGACTCTTCTTACCAGAAAACAACTCTTGCTCGTGGACCAGAAACTGCATGTGATTCAACTCCATTTAGGACTGGGAAACAAACTCTAGCTCGTCTTACAAGAAACACACTCTGCTTTAGAGAAAAGAGCACTCTTCTACTGTACTGTGTTTCCTATAGGGCCAGAACAGTGAGCTTGCTCAGAAAAAAAGAACTGTGCTTCCTACACACGGGGGCCATATGTAGTTCAACTCTGCTTAGGAAACTGAGAAGAACAGTAGCTCCTCTTCTTTCCAATACACTGTACTTGCTGGGAACAGATGGGAGGGCTATTTGTACTGTGTATGGCAATGGGAGCACAATAGTGACTTTCCTTACCAGAAAACAACTCTTGCTCGTAGGAAAACAAACTGCATGTGATTCCACTCCATTTAGGACTGGGAAACAAACGGTAGCTCGGCTTAAAAGAAACACACTCTGCTTTTGAGAAAAAAGCACTCTTCTACTCTAGTGTGTTAGCTATGGGGTCCGAACAATGAGCTTGCTCAGAACAAAAAAACTGTGCTTCCTACACACACGGCCATATCTTGTTCAAGTCTGCTTAGGAACCTGACAAGAACAATAGATCCTCTTCAGCCCAATATACTGTACTTGCTGCGAACAGACTCCAGTGCTGTTTGTCCTGTGTATGGCAATTGGAGCACAATAGTGACTCTTCTTACCATAAAACAACTCTTGCTCGTAGGACCAGAAACTGCATGTGATTCAACTCCATTTAGGACTGGGAAACAAACGGTAGCTCGCCTTACAAGAAACACACTCTGCTTTAGAGAAAAGAGCACTCTTCTACTCTACTGTGTTTCCTATAGGGCCAGAACAGTGAGCTTGCTCAGAACAAAAGAACTGTGCTTCCTACACACACGGGCCATATCTAGTTCAACTCTGCTTAGGAAACTGACAAGAACAGTAGCTCCTCTTCAGTCCGATACACTGTACTTGCTGGGAACAGACGCAAGTGCTATTTGCACTGTGTATGGCAATGGGAGCGCAATAGTGACTTTCCTTACCAGAAAACAACTCTTGCTCGTAGGACCAGAAACTGCATGTGATTCAACTCCATTTAGGACTGGGAAACAAACGCGAGCTCGCCTTACTAGAAACACACTCTGCTTTAGAGAAAAGAGCACTCTTCTACTCTACTGTGTAACCTATGGGGTCCGAACAGTGAGCTTGCTCAGAACAAAAAAACTGTGCTTCCAACACACACGGCCATATCTAGTTCAAGTCTGATTAGGAACCTGACAAGAACAGTAGATCCTCTTTTGTCCAATACACTGTACTTGCTGGGAAAAGACGCCAGTGCTATTTGTCCTGTGTATGGCAATGGCAGCGCAATAGTGACTCTTCTTACCAGAAAACAGTTCTTGCTTGTAGGACCAGAAACTGCATGTGATTCAACTCCATTTAGGACTGGGAAACAAACGCTAGCTTGCCTTACAAGAAACACACTCTGCTTTTGAGAAAAGAGCACTCTTCTACTCTACTGTGTTTCCTATGGGGTCCAAACAGTGAGCTTGCTCAGAACAAAAGAAATGTGCTTCCTACACACGTGGGACATAACTCAATCAACTCTGCTTAGGAAACTGACAAGAACAGTAGCTCCTCTTCAGTCTGATACTCTGTACTTGCTGGGAGCAGAAGCGAGTGCTATTTGCACTGTGTATGGCAATGGGAGCGCAATAGTGACTTTCCTTACCAAAAAACAACTCTTGCTCGTAGGACCAGAACCTGCATGTGATTCAACTCCACTTAGGACTGGGAAACAAACACTAACTCGCCTTACAAGAAACACACTCTGATTTAGAGAAAAAAGCACTCTTCTACTCTATTGTGTTTCCTAGGAGGTCTGAACAGTGAACTTGCTCAGAACAAAAGAACTGTGCTTCCTACACACACGGCCATATCTAGTTCAATTCTGCTTAGGAACCTGACAAGAACAGTAGATCCTCTTCAGTCCAATACACTGTACTGCTGGGAACAGACAACATGCTATTTGTCCTGTGTATGGCAATGGCAGGGCAATAGTGACTCTTCTTACCATAAAACAACTCTTGCTCGTAGGACCAGAAACTGCATGTGATTCAACTCCATTTAGGACTGGGAAACAAACGTAGCTTGCTTAAAAGAAACACACTCTGCTTTTGAGAAAAGAGCACTCTTCTACTCTACTGTGTTTCCTATGGGGTCTAAACAGTGAGCTTGCTCAGAACAAAACAACTGTGCTTCCTACACACACGGACCATATCTAGTTCAACTCTGCTTAGGAACCTGACAAGAACATTAGATCCTCTTCAGTCCAATACACTGTACTTGCTGGGAATATACGCGAGAGCTATTTGCACTATGTATGGCAAGGGGAGCGCAATAGTGACTTTCCTTACCAGAAAACAACTCTTGCTGGTAGGACAAAAAACTGCATGTGACTCAACTCCATTTAGGACTGGGAAACAAACGCGAGCTTGCCTTACAAGAAACACACTCTGCTTTTAAGAAAAGTGCACTCTTCTACTCTACTGTGTTTCCTATAGGGCCTAAACAGTGAGCTTGCTCAGAACATAAGAACTGTGCTTCCTACACACACGGGCCATATCGAGTTCAACTCTGCTTAGGAAACTGACAAGAACAGTAGCTCCTCTTCAGTCTGATACACTGTACTTGCTGGGAACACACGCATGTGCTATTTGCAGTGTGTATGGCAATGGGAGCGCAATAGTGACTTTCCTTACCAGAAAACAACTCTTGCTCATAGGACCAGAAACTG
>NW_026738354.1:0-19339 GCF_949786415.1 Peromyscus eremicus
CATTTGTGCTCCATTCGCCATACACAGTGCAAAGAGCACTCGCGTCTGTTCCCAGCAAGTACAGTGTATTGGACTGAAGAGAAGCTACTGTTCTTGTCAGTTTCCTAAGCAGAGTTGAACTAGATATGGCCCATGGGTCAGAAGCACAGTTCTTTTGTTCTGAGCAAGCTCACTGTTCTGGCTCTATAGGAAACACAGGAGAGTAGAAGAGTGCTCTTTTCTCAAAAGCAGAGTGTGTTTCTCGTAAGGCGAGCTAGTATTTGTTTCCCAGTACTAAATGGAGTTGAATCACATGCAGTTTCTTGTCCTATGAGGAAGAGTTGTTTTCTGGTAAGAAGAGTCACTATTGTGCTCCCATTGCCATACACAGTGCAAATAGCACTCACGTCTGTTCCCAGCAAGTACAGTGTATTGGACTGAAGAGAAGCTACTGTTCTTGTCAGTTTCCTAAGTGGAGTTGAACTAGACATGGCTCGTACGTCGGAAGAACAGTTCTTTTGTTCTGAGCAATCTCACTGTTCTGGCCCTATAGGAAACACAGTAAATTAGAAGAGTGCTCTTTTCTCAAAAGCAGAGCGTGTTTCTTGTAAGGCGAGCTAGTATTTGTTTCCCTGTCAGAAATGGAGTTGAATCACATGCAGTTTCTGGTCCTATGAGCAAGTGTTGTTTTGTGGTAAAAAGAGTCACTTTTGTGCTCCATTCGCCATGCACACTGCAAAGAGCACTGGCGTCTGTTCCCAGCAAGTACAGTGTATTGGACTGAAGAGAAGCTACTGTTCTCATCAGTTTCTTAGTGGAGTTGAACTAGATTGGCACGTACGTCCTAAGCACAGTTCTTTTGTTCTGAGCAATCTCACTGTTCTGGCCCTACAAGAAACACAGTAGATTAGAAGAGTGCTCTTTTCTCAAAAGCAGAGTGTGTTACTTGTAAGGCGAGCTAGTATTTGTTTCCCAGTCAGAAATGGTTTTGAATCACATGCAGTTTCTAGTCCTACGAGCAAGAGTTGTTTTTGGTAAGAAGAGTCACTATTGTGCTCCCACTGCCATACACAGTGCAAATAGCACTCGTGTGTGTTCCCAGCAAGTACAGTGTATTGGACTGAAGAGAAGCTACTGTTGTCGTCCATTTCCTAAGCAGAGTTGAACTAGATATGGCCCGTGTGTAGGAAGCACAGTTCTTTTGTTCTGAGCAAGCTCACTGTTCTGGCCCTATAGGAAACACAGTAGATTAGAAGTGTGCTCTTTTCTCAAAAGCAGAGTGTGTTTCTTGTAAGGCGAGCTAGTGTTTGTTTCCCAAGCAGAAAAGGATTTGAATCACATGCAGTTTCTGGTTATGAGCAAGAGTTGTTTTGTGGTTAAAAAAAAGAGTCACTTTTGTGCTCCATTCGCCATACACTGTGCAAAGAGCACTCGCGTCTGTTCCCAGCAAGTATACTGTATTGGACTGAAGAGAAGCTACTGTTCTTGTCAGGTTCCTAAGCGGAGTTGAACTAGATATGTTCTGTGTGTCGGAAGCACAGTGCTTTTGTTCTGAGCAAGCTCACTGTTCTGGCCCTGTAGGAAACACAGTAGATGAGAAGAGTGCTCTTTTCTCAAAAGCAGAGTGTGTTTCCTGTAAGGCGAGCTAGTATTTGTTTTCTAGTCAGAAATGGATTTGAATCACATGCAGTTTCTGGTCCTACGAGCAAGAGTTGTTTTCTCCTAAGAAGGGTCACTATTGCGCTCCATTTGCCATAAACACTAGAAATAGCACTAGTATCTGTTCCCAGCAAGTACAGTGTATTGGACTGAAGAGAAGCTACTGTTCTCGTCAGTTTCATAAGTGGAATTGAACTACATATGGCCCATATGTCGGAAGCACAGTTCTTTTGTTCTGAGCAAGCTCACTGTTCTGGCCCTATAGGAAACACAGTAGATTAGAAGAGTGCTCTTTTCTCAAAAGCAGAGTGTGTTTATTGTAAGGCGAGCTAGTGTTTGTTTACCAGTTCTAAATGGAGTTGAATCACATGCAGTTTCTGGTCCTACGAGCAAGAGTTGTTTTCTGGTAAGAAGAGTCAATATTGTGCTCCATTTGCCATACACAGTGCAAATAGCACTTGCGTCTGTTCCCAGCAAGTACAGTGTATTGGACTGAAGAGAAGCTACTGTTCTCGTCAGTTTCCTAAGTGGAGTTGAACTAGATATGGCCCGTGTTTGTAGGAAGCACAGTTCTTTTGTTCTGAGCAACCTCACTGTTCTGGCCCTATAGGAAACACAGTAGATTAGAAGAGTGCTCTTTTCTCAAAAGCAGAGTGTGTTTCTTGTAAGGCGAGCTAGTGTTTGTTTCCCAGTCCTAAATGGAGTTGAATCACATGAAGTTGCTTGTCCTACCAGCAAGAGTTGTTTTCTGGTAAGAAGAGTCACTATTGTGCTCCCATTGCCATACACAGTGCAAATTGAACTCGCGTCTGTTCCCAGCAAGTACAGTGTATTGGACTGAAGAGAAGCTACTGTTCTTGTCTGTTTCGTAAGTGGAGTTACACTAGATATGGTCCATACGTCGGAAGCACAGTTCTTTTGTTCTGAGCTAGGTCACTGTTCTGGCCCTATAGGAAACACCGTAGATTAGAAGAGTGCTCTTTTCACAAAAGCAGAGTGTGTTTCTTGTATGGCGAGCTAGTGTTTGTTTCCCAGTCCTAAATGGAGTTAAATCACATGCAGTTTCCTGTCCTACGAGGAAGAGTTGTTTTCTGGTAAGAAGAGTCACTATTGCCCTCCCATTGCCATACACAGTGCAAATAGCACTCGCGTATGTTCCCAGCAAGTACAGTGTATTGGACTGAAGAGAAGCTACTGTTCTCGTCAGTTTCCTAAGTGGAGTTGAACAAGATATGGCCTGTACGTCGGAAGCACAGTTCTTTTGTTCTGAGCAAGCTCACTGTTCTGGCCCTATAGGAAACACAGTAGATTAGAAGAGTGCTCTTTTCTCAAAAGCAGAGTGTGTTTCTTGTAAGGCGAGCTAGTGTTTGTTTCCCAGTCAGAAATGGATTTGAATCACATGCAAGTTCTGGTCCTATGAGCAAGAGTTGTTTTCTCGTAAGAAGAGTCACTATTGTGCTCCATTTGCCATACACAGTACAAATAGCACTCGCCTCTGTTCCCAGGAAGTACAGTGTATTGGACTGAAGAGAAACTACTGTTCTTGTCAGTTTCCCAAGTGGAATTGAACTAGATATGGCCCATATGTCGGAAGCACAGTTCTTTTGTTCTGAGCAAGCTCACTGTTCTGGCCCTATAGGAAACACAGTAGATTAGAAGAGTGCTCTTTTCTCAAAAGCAGAGTGTGTTTCTCGTAAGGCGAGCTATTGTTTGTTTCCCAATCAGAAAAGGATTTGATTTCACATGCAGTTTCTGGTCCTATGAGCAAGAGTTGTTTTGTGGTAAAAAGAGTCACATTTGTGCACCATTCGCCATACACAGTGCAAAGGGCACTGGCGTCTGTTCCCAGCAAGTACAGTGTATTGGACTGAAGAGAAGCTACTGTTCTTGTCAGTTTCCTAAGAAGAGTTGAACTAGATATGGCCCGTGTGTCGGAAGCACAGTTCTTTTGTTCTGAGCAAGCTCACTGTTCTGGCCCTATAGGAAACACAGTAGATTAGAAGAGTGCTCTTTTCTCAAAAGCAGAGTGTGTTTCTGGTAGGCGAGCTAGTATTTGTTTCCCAGTCAGAAATGGAGTTGAATCACAAGCAGTTTCTTGCCCTACAAGCAAGAGTTGTTTCCGGTAAGAAGACTCACTATTGAGCTCCCATTGCCATACACAGTGCAAATAGCACTCGCGTCTGTTCCCAGCAAGTACAGTGTATTGGACTGAAGAGAAGCTACTGTTCTCGTCAGTTTCCTAAGTGGAGTTGAACTAGATATGGCCCGTATGTCGGAAGCACAGTTCTTTTGTTCTGAGCAAGCTCACTGTTCTGGCCCTATAGGAAACACAGTAGATTAGAAGAGTGCTCTTTTCTCAAAAGCAGAGTGTGTTTCTTGTAAGGCGAGCTAGTATTTGTTTCCCAGTCAGAAATGGATTTGAATCACATGCAGTTTCTGGTCCTATGAGCAAGAGTTGTTTTCTCGTAAGAAGAATCACTATTGTGCCTCATTTGCCATACACAGTACAAATAGCACTCACGTCTGTTCCCAGCAAGTACAGTGTATTGGACTGAAGAGAAGCTAGTGTTCTCGTCAGTTTCCTAAGTGGAATTGAACTAGATATGGCCCATATGTCTGAAGCACAGTTCCTTTGTTCTGAGCAAGCTCAATGTTCTGGCCCTATAAGAAACACAGTAGATTAGAAGAGTGCTCTTTTCTCAAAAGCAGAGTGTGTTTCTCGTAAGGCGAGCTAGTGTTTGTTTCCCAATCAGAAAAGGATTGATTTCACATGCAGTTTCTGGTCCTATGAGCAAGAGTTTTTTTGTGGTAAAAAGAGTCACTTTTGTGCTCCATTCGCCAAACACAGTGCAAGGAGCACTTGCGTCTGTTCCCAGCCAGTACAGTGTATTGGACTGAAGAGAAGCTCCTGTTCTTGTCAGTTTCCTAAGCGGAGTTGAACTAGATATGGCCTGTACGTCGGAAGCACAGTTCTTTTGTTCTGAGCAAGCTCACTCTTCTGGCCCTATAGGAAACACAGTATATTAGAAGAGTGCTCTTTTCTCAAAAGCAGAGTGTGTTTCTTGTAAGGCAGCTAGTGTTTGTTTCCCAGTCCTAAATGGAGTTGAATCACATGCAGTTTCTGGTCCTACGAGCAAGAGTTGTTTTCTGGTAAGAAGAGTCACTATTGTGCTCCATTTGCCATACACAGTGAAAATAGCACAGGCGTCTGTTCCCAGCAAGTACAGTGTATTGGACGGAAGAGAAGTTACTGTTTTCGTCAGTTTCCTAAGTGGAGATGAACTAGATATGGCCCGTGTGTGTAGGAAGCACAGTTCTTTTGTTCTGAGCAAGCTCACTGTTCTGGCCCTATAGGAAACACAGTAGATTAGAAGAGTGCTCTTTTCTCAAAAGCAGAGTCTGTTTCTGGTAAGGCGAGCTAGTGTTTGTTTCCCAATCAGAAAAGGATTTGAATCACTTGCAGTTTCTGGTCCTATGAGCAAGAGTTGTTTTGTGGTAAAAAAGAGTCACTTTTGTGCTTCATTCGCCATACACAGTGCAAAGAGCACTCACGTCTGTTCCCAGCAAGTACAGTGTATTGGACTGAAGAGAAGCTACTGTTCTTGTCAGTTTCCTAAGCGGAGTTGAACAAGATATGGCCCGTGTTTCGGAAGCACAGTGCTTTTGTTCTGAGCAAGCTCACTGTTCTGGCCCTACCAGAAACACAGTAGATTAGAAGAGTGCTCTTTTCTCAAAAGCAGAGTGTGTTTCTTGTAAGGCGAGCTAGCGTTTGTTTCCCAGTCCTAAATGGAGTTGAATCACATGCAGTTTCTTGTCCTACGAGCAAGAGTTGTTTCTGGTAAGAAGAGTCACTATTGCGCTCCCATTGCCATACACAGTGCAAATAGCACTCGCGTCTGTTCCCAGCAAGTACAGTGTATGGACTGAAGAGAAGCTACTGTTCTCGTCAGTTTCCTAAGTGGAGTTGAACTAGATATAGCCCTTATGTCTGAAGCACAGTTCTTTTGTTCTGAGCAAGGTCACTGTTCTGGCCCTATAGGAAACACAGTAGATTAGAAGAGTGCCCTTTTATCAAAAGCAGAGTGTGTTTCTTGTAAGGCGAGCTAGTGTTTGTTTCCCAATCAGAAAAGGATTTGAATCACATGCAGTTTCTGGTCCTACGAGCAAGAGTTGTTTTTTGGTAAGAAGAGTCACTATTGCGCTCCCATTGCCATACACAGTGCAAATAGCACTCGCGACTGTTCCCAGCAACTACAGTGTATTGGACTGAAGAGAGGCTACTGTTCTCGTCAGTTTCCTAAGTGGAGTTGAACTAGATATAGCCCTTATGTCTGAAGCACAGTTCTTTTGTTCTGAGCAAGCTCACTGTTCTGGACTATAGGAAACACAGTAGATTAGAAGAGTGCTCTTTTCTCAAAAGCAGAGTGTGTTTCTTGTAAGGCGAGCTAGTGTATGTTTCCCAGTCCTAAATGGAGTTGATTCACATGCAGTTTCTGGTCCTATGAGCAAGAGTTGTTTTCTGGTAAGAAGAGTCACTATTGTGCTCCATTTGCCATACACAGTGCAAATAGCACTCGCGTCTGTTCCCAGCAAGTACAGTGTATTGGACTGAAGAGAAGCTACTGTTCTTGTCAGTTTCTTAAGTGGAGTTGAACTAGATATGGCCCGTGTGTGTAGGAAGCACAGTTCTTTTGTTCTGAGCAAGCTCACTGTTCTGGCCCTATAGGAAACACAGGAGAGAAGAAGAGTGCTCTTTTCTCAAAAGCAGAGTGTGTTTCTTGTAAGGCGAGCTAGCGTTTGTTTCCCAGTCCTAAATGGAGTTGAATCACATGCAGTTTCTTGTCCTACGAGCAAGAGTTGTTTCTGGTAAGAAGAGTCACTATTGCGCTCCCATTGCCATACACAGTGCAAATAGCACTCGTGACTGTTCCCAGCAAGTACAGTGTATTGGACTGAAGAGAGGCTACTGTTCTCGTCAGTTTCCTAAGTGGAGTTGAACGAGATATAGCCCTTATGTCTGAAGCACAGTTCTTTTGTTCTGAGCAAGCTCACTGTTCTGGACTATAGGAAACACAGTAGATTAGAAGAGTGCTCTTTTCTCAAAAGCAGAGTGTGTTTCTTGTAAGGCGAGCTAGTGTGTGTTTCCCAGTCCTAAATGGAGTTGATTCACATGCAGTTTCTGGTCAAATGAGCAAGAGTTGTTTTCTGGTAAGAAGAGTCACTATTGTGCTCCATTTGCCATACACAGTGCAAATAGCACTCGCGTCTGTTCCCAGCAAGTACAGTGTATTGGACTGAAGAGAAGCTACTGTTCTTGTCAGTTTCCTAAGTGGAGTTGAACTAGATATGGCCCGTGTGTGTAGGAAGCACAGTTCTTTTGTTCTGAGCAAGCTCACTGTTCTGGCCCTATAGGAAACACAGTAGAGAAGATGAGTGCTCTTTTCTCAAAAGCAGAGTGTGTTTCTTGTAAGGCGATCTAGTGTTTGTTTCCCAATCAGAAAAGGATTTGAATCACATGCAGTTTCAGGTCCTATAAGCAAGAGTTGTTTTGTGGTAAAAAGAGTCACTTTTGTGCTCCATTCGCCAAACACAGTGCAAATAGCACTGGCGTCTGTTCCCAGCAAGTACAGTGTATTGGACTGAAGAGAAGCTACTGTTCTCGTCTGTTTCCTAAGTGGAGTTGAACTAGATATGGCCCGTGTGTGGGAAGCACAGTTCTTTTGTTCTGAGCAAGCTCACTGTTCTGGCCCTATAGGAAACACAGTAGATAAGAGTGCTCTTTTCTCAAAAGCAGAGTGTGTTTCTTGTAAGGCGAGCTAGTGTTTGTTTCCCAATCAGAAAAGGATTTGAATCACATGCAGTTTCTGGTCTTATGAGCAAGAGTTGTTTTGTGGTAAAAAGAGTCACTTTTGTGCTCCATTCGCCATACACAGTGCAAAGAGCACTTGCGTCTGTTCCCAGCCAGTACATTGTATTGGACTGAAGAGAAGCTACTGTTCTTGTCAGTTTCCTAAGCAGAGTTGAACTAGATATGGCCCGTGTGTTGGAAGCACAGTTCTTTTGTTCTGAGCAAGCTCACTGTTCTGGCCCTATAGGAAACACAGTAGATTAGAAGAGTGCTCTTTTCTCAAAATCAGAGTGTGTTTCTTGTAAGGCGAGCTAGTATTTGTTTCCCAGTCAGAAATGGATTTGAATCACATGCATTTTCTGGTCCTATGAGCAAGAGTTGTTTTCTCGTAAGAAGAGTCACTATTGTGCTCCTTTTGCCATACAGAGTACAAATAGCACTCGCCTCTCTTCCCAGAAAGTACAGTGTATTGGACTGAAGAGAAGCTACTGTTCTCGTCAGTTTCCTAAGTGGAATTGAACTAGATATGGCCCATATGTCGGAAGCACAGTTCTTTTGTTCTGAGCAAGCTCACTGTTCTGGCCCTATAGGAAACACAGTAGATTAGAAGAGTGCTCTTTTCTCAAAAGCAGAGTGTGTTTATTGTAAGGCGAGCTAGTGTTTGTTTCCCAGTTCTAAATGGAGTTGAAACACATGCAGTTTCTGGTCCTACGAGCAAGAGTTGTTTTCTGGTAAGAAGAGTCACTATTGTGCTCCATTTGCCATACACAGTGCAAATAGCACTCGCGTCTGTTCCCAGCAAGTACAGTGTATTGGACTGAAGAGAAGCTACTGTTCTCGTCAGTTTCCTAAGTGGAGTTGAACTAGATATGGCCCGTGTTTGTAGGAAGCACAGTTCTTTTGTTCTGAGCAAGCTCACTGTTCTGGCCCTATAGGAAACACAGTAGATTAGAAGAGTGCTCTTTTCTCAAAAGCAGAGTGTGTTTCTTGTAAGGCGAGCTAGTGTTTGTTTCCCAGTCCTAAATGGAGTTGAATCACATGAAGTTGCTTGTCCTACCAGCAAGAGTTGTTTTCTGGTAAGAAGAGTCACTATTGTGCTCCCATTGCCATACACAGTGCAAATTGAACTCGCGTCTGTTCCCAGCAAGTACAGTGTATTGGACTGAAGAGAAGCTACTGTTCTTGTCTGTTTCGTAAGTGGAGTTACACTAGATATCGTCCATACGTCGGAAGCACAGTTCTTTTGTTCTGAGCTAGGTCACTGTTCTGGCCCTATAGGAAACACCGTAGATTAGAAGAGTGCTCTTTTCTGAAAAGCAGAGTGTGTTTCTTGTATGGCGAGCTAGTGTTTGTTTCCCAGTCCTAAATGGAGTTAAATCACATGCAGTTTCCTGTCCTACGAGGAAGAGTTGTTTTCTGGTAAGAAGAGTCACTATTGCCCTCCCATTGCCATACACAGTGCAAATAGCACTTGCGTATGTTCCCAGCAAGTACAGTGTATTGGACTGAAGAGAAGCTACTGTTCTCGTCAGTTTCCTAAGTGGAGTTGAACAAGATATGGCCTGTACGTCGGAAGCACAGTTCTTTTGTTCTGAGCTAGCTCACTGTTCTGGCCCTATAGGAAACACAGTAGATTAGAAGAGTGCTCTTTTCTCAAAAGCAGAGTGTGTTTCTTGTAAGGCGAGCTAGTGTTTGTTTCCCAGTCAGAAATGGATTTGAATCACATGCAAGTTCTGGTCCTATGAGCAAGAGTTGTTTTCTCGTAAGAAGAGTCACTATTGTGCTCCATTTGCCATACACAGTACAAATAGCACTCGCCTCTGTTCCCAGGAAGTACAGTGTATTGGACTGAAGAGAAGCTACTGTTCTCGTCAGTTTCCCAAGTGGAATTGAACTAGATATGGCCCATATGTCGGAAGCACAGTTCTTTTGTTCTGAGCAAGCTCACTGTTCTGGCCCTATAGGAAAAACAGTAGATTAGAAGAGTGCTCTTTTCTCAAAAGCAGAGTGTGTTTCTCGTAAGGCGAGCTATTGTTTGTTTCCCAATCAGAAAAGGATTTGATTTCACATGCAGTTTCTGGTCCTATGAGCAAGAGTTGTTTTGTGGTAAAAAGAGTCACATTTGTGCACCATTCGCCATACACAGTGCAAAGGGCACTGGCGTCTGTTCCCAGCAAGTACAGTGTATTGGACTGAAGAGAAGCTACTGTTCTTGTCAGTTTCCTAAGAAGAGTTGAACTAGATATGGCCCGTGTGTCGGAAGCACAGTTCTTTTGTTCTGAGCAAGCTCACTGTTCTGGCCTTATAGGAAACACAGTAGATTAGAAGAGTGCTCTTTTCTCAAAAGCAGAGTGTGTTTCTGGTAGGCGAGCTAGTATTTGTTTCCCAGTCAGAAATGGAGTTGAATCACAAGCAGTTTCTTGTCCTACAAGCAATTGTTGTTTCCGGTAAGAAGACTCACTATTGAGCTCCCATTGCCATACACAGTGCAAATAGCACTCGTGTCTGTTCCCAGCAAGTACAGTGTATTGGACTGAAGAGAAGCTACTGTTCTCGTCAGTTTCCTAAGTGGTGTTGAACTAGATATGGCCCATATGTCGGAAGCACAGTTCTTTTGTTCTGAGCAAGCTCACTGTTCTGGCCCTATAGGAAACACAGTAGATTAGAAGAGTGCTCTTTTCTCAAAAGCAGAGTGTGTTTCTTGTAAGGCGACCTAGTATTTGTTTCCCAGTCAGAAATGGATTTGAATCACATGCAGTTTCTGGTCCTATGAGCAAGAGTTGTTTTCTCGTAAGAAGAATCACTATTGTGCCTCTTTTGCCATAGACTGTACAAATAGCACTCACGTCTGTTCCCAGCAAGTACAGTGTATTGGACTGAAGAGAAGCTAGTGTTCTCGTCAGTTTCCTAAGTGGAATTGAACTAGATATGGCCCATATGTCTGAAGCACAGTTCCTTTGTTCTGAGCAAGCTCAATGTTCTGTCCCTATAAGAAACACAGTAGATTAGAAGAGTGCTCTTTTCTCAAAAGCAGAGTGTGTTTCTTGTAAGGCGAGCTAGCGTTTGTTTCCCAGTCCTAAATGGAGTTGAATCACATGCAGTTTCTTGTCCTACGAGCAAGAGTTGTTTCTGGTAAGAAGAGTCACTATTGCGCTCCCATTGCCATACACAGTGCAAATAGCACTCGCGTCTGTTCCCAGCAAGTACAGTGTATGGACTGAAGAGAAGCTAGTGTTCTCGTCAGTTTCCTAAGTGGAGTTGAACTAGATTGGCCCGTACATCAGAAGCACAGTTCTTTTGTTCTGAGCAAGCTCACTGTTCTGGCCCTACAAGAAACACAGTAGATTAGAAGAGTGCTCTTTTCTCAAAAGCATAGTGTGTTTCTTGTAAGGCGAGCTAGTATTTGTTTCCCAGTCAGAAATGGATTTGAATCACATGCAGTTTCTGGTCCTACGATCAAGAGTTGTTTTTTGGTAAGAAGAGTCACTATTGTGCTCCCAATGCCATACACAGTGCAAATAGCACTCGTGTCTGTTCCCAGCAAGTACAGTGTGTTGGACAGAAGAGAAGCTACTGTTCTCGTCAGTTTCCTAAGTGTAGTTGAACTAGATATGGCCCCTATGTCGGAAGCACAGTTATTTGGTTCTGAGCAAGCTCACTGTTCTGGCCCTATAGGAAACACAGTAGATTAGAAGAGTGCTCTTTTCTCAAAAGCAGAGTGTGTTTCTTGTAAGGCGAGCTAGTGTTTGTTTCCCAATCACAAAAGGATTTGAATCACATGCAGTTTCTGGTCCTACGAGCAAGAGTTGTTTTTTGGTAAGAAGAGTCACTATTGTGCTCCCATTGCCATACACAGTGCAAATAGCACTCGCGACTGTTCCCAGCAAGTACAGTGTATTGGACTGAAGAGAGGCTACTGTTCTCGTCAGTTTCCTAAGTGGAGTTGAACTAGATATAGCCCTTATGTCTGAAGCACTGTTATTTTGTTCTGAGCAACCTCACTGTTCTGGACCATAGGAAACACAGTATATTAGAAGAGTGCTCTTTTCTCAAAAGCAGAGTGTGTTTCTTGTAAGGCGAGATAGTATTTGTTTCCCAGTCAGAAATGGAGTTGAATCACATGCAGTTTCTTGTCCTAGGAGCAAGAGTTTTTTATGGTAAGAAGAGTCACTCTTGTGCTCCCATTGCCATACACAGTGCAAATAGCACTTGCGTCTGTTCCCAGCAAGTACAGTGTATTGGACTGAAGAGAAGCTACTGTTCTTGTCAGTTTCCTAAGTGGAGTTGAACTAGATATGGCCCGTACGTGGGAAGCACAGTTCTTTTGTTCTGAGCAAGCTCACTGTTCTGGCCCTATTGGAAACACAAGAGATTAGAAGAGTGCTCTTTTCTCAAAAGCAGAGTATGTTTCTTGTAAGGCGAGGTAGTGTTTGTTTCCCAGTCCTAAATGGAGTTGAATCACATGCAGTTTTGGGTCCTACGAGCAAGAGTTGGTTTCTGGTAAAAAGAGTCACTATTGTGCTCCATTTGCCATAAACAGTGCAAAGAGCACTGGCGTCTATTCCCAGCAAGTACAGTGTATTGGACTGAAGAGAAGCTACTGTTCTCGTCAGTTTCCTAAATGTAGTTGAACTAGATATGGCCCGTGTGTGTAGGAAGCACAGTGCTTTTGTTTTGAGCAAGCTCACTGTTCTGGCCCTATTGGAAACACAGTAGATTAGAAGAGTGCTCTTTTCTCAAAAGCAGACTGTATTTCTTGTAAGGCGAGCTAGTGTTTGTTTCCCAGTCTTAAATGGAGTTAAATCACATGCAGTTTCCTGTCCTATGAGCAAGAGTTGTTTTCTGGTAAGAAGAGTCACTGTTGTTCTCCCATTGCCATACACAGTGCAAATAGCACTGGCGTCTGTTCCCAGCAAGTACAGTGTATTGGACTGAAGAGAAGCTACTGTTCTTGTCAGTTTCCTAAGTGCAGTTGAACTAGATATGGCCCGTGTGTGTAGGAAGCACAGTTCTTTTGTTCTGAGCAAGCTCACTGTTCTGGCCCTATAGGAAACACAGTAGATTAGAAGAATGCTCTTTTCTCCTAAGCAGAGTGTGTCTCTTTTAAGGCGAGCTACTATTTGTTTCCCAGTCAGTAATGGAGTTGAATCACATGCAGTTTCTGGTCCTAAGAGCAAGAGTTGTTTTCTGGTAAGAAGAGTCCCTATTGACCTCCATTTGCCAAACAAAGTGCAAATAGCACTCGCGTCTGTTCCCAGCAAGTACAGTGTATTGGACTGAAGAGAAGCTACTGTTCTTGTCAGTTTCCTAAGTGGAATTGAACTAGGTATGGCCCCTATGTCGGAAGCCCAGTTCTTTTGTTCTGAACAAGCTCACTGTTCTGGCCCTATAGGAAACACAGTAGATTAGAAGAGTGCTCTTTTCTCAAAAGCAGAGTGTGTTTCTTGTAAGGCGAGCTAGTGTTTGTTTCCCAATCAGAAAAGAATTTGATTTCACATGCAGTTTCTGGTCCTATGAGCAAGAGTTGTTTTGTGGTAAAAAGAGTCACTTTTGTGCTCCATTCGCCATACACAGTGCAAAGAGCACTGGCGTCTGTTCCCAGCAAGTACAGTGTATTGGACTGAAGAGAAGCTACTGTTCTTGTCAGTTTCATGAGCAGGGTTGAACAAGATATGGCCCGTGTGTCGGAAGCACAGTGCTTTTGTTCTGAGCAAGCTCACTGTTCTGGCCCTATAGGAAACACAGGAGAGTAGGAGAGTGCTCTTTTCTCAAAAGCAGAGTGTGTTTTTTGTAAGGAGAGCTAGTGTTTGTTTCCCAGTCCTAAATGGAGTTGAATCACATGCAGTTTCTTGTCCTACGAGCAAGAGTTGTTTTCTGGTAAGAAGAGTCACTATTGTGCTCCCATTGCCATACACAGTGCAAATAGCACTCGCCTCTGTTCCCAGTAAGTACAGTGTATTGGACTGAAGAGAAACTACTGTTCTCGTCAGTTTCCTAAGTGGAGTTGAAATAGACATAGCCTTTATGTCTGAAGCACAGTTCTTTTGTTCTGAGCAAGCTCACTGTTCTGGCCCTATAGGAAACACAGTAGATTAGAAGAGTGCTCTTTTCTCAAAAGCAGAGTGTGTTTCTTGTAAGGCGAGCTAGTGTTTTTTTCCCAATCAGAAAAGGATTTGAATCACATGCAGTTTCTGGTCCTATGAGCAAGAGTTGTTTTGTGGTAAAAAGAGTCACTTTTGTGCTCCATTCCATACACAGTGCAAAGAGCACTCGCGTCTGTTCCCAGCAAGTACAGTGTATTGGACTGAAGAGAAGCTACTGTTCTCGTCAGTTTCCTATGTGGAGTTGAACTAGATAAGGCCCGTGTGTTGGAAGCACAGTGCTTTTGTTCTGAGCAAGCTCACTGTTCTGGCCCTATAGGAAACACAGTAGATTAGAAGAGTGCTCTTTTCTCAAAAGCAGAGTGTGTTTCTTGTAAGGCGAGCTAGTGTTTTTTTCCCTATCAGAAAAGGATTTGAATCACATGCAGTTTCTGGTCCTAAGAGCAGGAGTTGTTTTCTGGTAAGAAGAGTCACTATTTTGCTCCCATTGCCATACTCAGTGCAAACAGCACTCGCGTCTTTTCCCAGCAAGTACAGTGTATTGGACTGAAGAGAAGCTACTGTTTTCGTCAGTTTCGTAAGTGGAGTTGAACTAGATATGGCCTGTATGTCAGAAGCACAGTTCTTTTGTTCTGAGCAAGCTCACTGTTCTGGCGCTCTGGGAAACACAGTAGATTAGAAGAGTGCTCTTTTCTCAAAAGCAGAGTATGTTTCTTGTAAGGCGAGCTAGTGTTTGTTTCCCAGTCAGAAATGGAGTTGAATCACATGCAGGTTCTGGTCCTATGAACAAGAGTTGTTTTCTGGGAAGAAGAGTCACTATTGCGCTCCATTTGCCATACACAGTGCAAATAGCACTCGCGTCTGTTCCCAGCAAGTACAGTGTATTGGACTGAAGAGAAGCTACTGTTCTGGTCAGTTTCCTAAGTGGAGTTGAACTAGATATGGCCCGTGTGTGGAGGAAGCACAGTTCTTTTGTTCTGAGCAAGCTCACTGTTCTGGCCCTATAGGAAACACAGTAGATTAGAAGAATGCTCTTTTCTCCAAAGCAGAGTGTGTTTCTTTTAAGGCGAGCTACTATTTGCTTCCCAGTCAGAAATGGAGTTGAATCACATGAAGTTTCTGGTCCTACGAGCAATAGTTGTTTTCTGGTAAGAAGCGTCCCTATTGAGCTCCATTTGCCAAACAAATTGCAAATAGCACTCGCGTCTGTTCCCAGCATGTACAGTGTATTGGACTGAAGAGAAGCTACTGTTCTTTTCAGTTTCCTAAGCAGAGTTGAACTAGATATGGCCCGTGTGTCTGAAGCACAGTGCTTTTGTTCTGAGCAAGCTCACTGTTCTGGCCCTATAGGAAACACAGTAGATTAGAAGAGTGCTCTTTTCTCAAAAGCAGAGTGTGTTTCTTGTAAGGCAAGCTAGTGTTTGTTTCCCAATCAGAAAAGGATTTGAATCACATGCAGTTTCTGGTCCTATGAGCAAGAGTTGTTTTGTGGTAAAAAGAGTCTCTTTTGTGCTCCATTCGCCCTACACAGTGCAAAGAGCACTGCCGTCTGTTCCCAGCATGTACAGTGTATTGGACTGAAGAGAAGCTACTGTTCTTGTCAGTTTCCTAAGCAGAGTTGAACTAGATATGGCCCGTGTGTTGGAAGCACAGTGCTTTTGTTCTGAGCAAGCTCACTGTTCTGGCCCTATAGGAAACACAGGAGAGAAGAAGAGTGCTCTTTTCTCAAAAGCAGAGTGTGTTTCTTGTAAGGCGAGCTAGTGTTTGTTTCCCAGTCCTAAATGGAGTTGAATCACATGCAGTTTCTTGTGGTACGAGCAAGAGTTGTTTCTGGTAAGAAGAGTCACTATTGCGCTCCCATTGCCATACACAGTGCAAATAGCACTCGTGTCTGTTCCGAGCAAGTACAGTGTATGGACTGAAGAGAAGCTACTGTTCTCGTCAGTTTCCTAAGTGGAGTTGAACTAGATATAGCGCTTATGTCTGAAGCACAGTTCTTTTGTTCTGAGCAAGCTCACTGTTCTGGCCCTATAGGAAACACAGTAGATTAGAAGAGTGCCCTTTTATCAAAAGCAGAGTGTGTTTCTTGTAAGGCGAGCCTGTGTTTGTTTCCCAATCACAAAAGGATTTGAATCACATGCAGTTTCTGGTCCTACGAGCAAGAGTTGTTTTTTGGTATGAAGAGTCACTATTGCGCTCCCATTGCCATACACAGTGCAAATAGCACTCGCGACTGTTCCCAGCAAGTACAGTGTATTGGACTGAAGAGAGGCTACGGTTCTCGTCAGTTTCCTAAGTGGAGTTGAACTAGATATAGCCCTTATGTCTGAAGCAGAGTTCTTTTGTTCTGAGCAAGCTCACTGTTCTGGACTATAGGAAACACAGTAGATTAGAAGAGTGCTCTTTTCTCAAAAGCAGAGTCTGTTTCTTGTAAGGCGAGCTAGTGTTTTTTTCCCAATCAGAAAAGGATTTGAATCACTTGCAGTTTCTGGTCCTATGAGCAAGAGTTGTTTTGTGGTAAAAAAAAGAGTCACTTTTGTGCTTCATTCGCCATACACAGTGCAAAGAGCACTTGCGTCTGTTCCCAGCAAGTACAGGGTATTGGACTGAAGAGAAGCTACTGTTCTTGTCAGTTTCCTAAGCGGAGTTGAACTATATATGGCCCGTGTGTCGGAAGCACAGTGCTTTTGTTCTGAGCAAGCTCACTGTTCTGGCACTATAGGAAACACAGGAGAGTAGAAGAGTGCTCTTTTCTCAAAAGCAGAGTGTATTTCTTGTAGGCGAGCTAGTGTTTGTTTCCCAGTCCTAAATGGAGTTGAATCACATGCAGTTTCTTGTCCTACGAGCAAGAGTTGTTTCTGGTAAGAAGAGTCACTATTGTGCTCCATTTGCCATACACAGTACAAATAGCACTCGCGTCTGTTCCCAGCAAGTACAGTGTATTGGACTGAAGAGAAGCTACTGTTCTCGTCAGTTTCCTAAGTGGAGTTGAACTAGATATGGCCCGTGTGTGTAGGAAGCACAGTTCTTTTGTTCTGAGCAAGCTCACTGTTCTGGCCCTATAGGAAACACAGTAGATTAGAAGAGTGCTCTTTTCTCAAAAGCAGAGTGTGTTTCTTGTAAGCCGAGCTAGTGTTTGTTTCCCAATCAGAAAAGTATTTGAATCACATTCAGTTTCTGGTCCTATGAGCAAGAGTTGTTTTGTGGTAAAAAGAGTCACTTTTGTGCTCCATTCGCCATGCACAGTGCAAAGAGCACTGGCGTCTGTTCCCAGCAAGTAGAGTGTATTGGACTGAAGAGAAGCTACTGTTCTCATCAGTTTCCTCAGTGGAGTTGAACTAGATTGGCCCGTACATCGGAAGCACAGTTCTTTTGTTCTGAGCAAGCTCACTGTTCTGGCCCTACAAGAAACACAGTAGATTAGAAGAGTGCTCTTTTCTCAAAAGCAGAGTGTGTTTCTTGTAAGGCGAGCTAGTATTTGTTTCCCAGTCAGAAATGGGTTTGAATCAAATGCAGTTTCTGGTCCTACGAGCAAGAGTTGTTTTTTGGTAAGAAGAGTCACTATTGTGCTCCCAATGCCATACACAGTGCAAATAGCACTCGTGTCTGTTCCCAGCAAGTACAGTGTATTGGACAGAAGAGAAGCTACTGTTCTCGTCAGTTTCCTAAGTGTAGTTGAACTAGATATGGCCCGTATGTCGGAAGCACAGTTCTTTTGTTCTGAGCAAGCTCACTGTTCTGGCCCTACAAGAAACACAGTAGATTAGAAGAGTGCTCTTTTCTCAAAAGCAGAGTGTGTTTCTTGTAAGGCGAGCTAGTGTTTGTTTCCCAATCAGAAAAGGATTTGAATCACATGCCGTTTCTGGTCCTATGAGCAAGAGTTGTTTTGTGGTAAAAAGAGTCACTTTTGTGCTCCATTCGCCAAACACAGTGCAAAGAGCACTTGTGTCTGTTCCCAGCAAGTACAGTGTATTGGACTGAAGAGAAGCTACTGTTCTTGTCAGTTTCCTAAGCAGAGTTGAACTAGATATGGCCCGTGTGTTGGAAGCACAGTTCTTTTGTTCTGAGCAAGCTCACTCTTCTGGCCTTATAGGAAACACAGTAGATTAGAAGAGTGCTCTTTTCTCAAAATCAGAGTGTGTTTCTTGTAAGGCGAACTAGTATTTGTTTCCCAGTCAGAAATGAATTTGAATCACATGCATTTTCTGGTCCTATGAGCAAGAGTTGTTTTCTCGTAAGAAGAGTCACTATTGTGCTCCATTTGCATTACACAGTACAAATAGCACTCGCCTCTGTTCCCAGCAAGTACAGTGTATTGGACTGAAGAGAAGCTACTGTTCTCTTCAGTTTCCTAAGAGGAATTGAACTAGATATGGCCCATTTGTCGGAAGCACAGTTCTTTTGTTCTGAGCAAGCTCACTGTTCTGACCCTATAGGAAACACAGTAGATTAGAAGAGTGCTCTTTTCTCAATAGCCTAGTGTTTTTCTCGTAAGGCGAGCTAGTGTTTGTTTCCCAATCAGAAAAGGATTTGATTTCACATGCAGTTTCTGGTCCTATGAGCAAGAGTTGTTTTGTGGTAAAAAGAGTCACGTTTGTGCTCCATTCGCCATACACAGTGTAAAGAACACTCGCGTCTGTTCCCAGCAAGTACAGTGTATTGGACTGAAGAGAAGCTACTGTTCTTGTCAGCTTCCTAAGCAGGGTTGAACTAGATATGGTCCGTGTGTCGGAAGCACAGGTCTTTTGTTCTGAGCAAGCTCACTGTTCTGGCCCTATAGGAAACACAGGAGAGTAGAAGAGTGCTCTTTTCTCAAAAGCAGAGTGTGTTTCTTGTAAGGCGAGCTAGTGTTTGTTTCCCAGTTCTAAATGGAGTTGAATCACATGCAGTTTCTGGTCTTACGAGCAACAGTTGTTTTCTGGTAAGAAGAGTCACTATTGCGCTCCATTTGCCATACACAGTGCAAATAGCACTCGCGTCTGTTCCCAGCAAGTACAGTGTATTGGACTGAAGAGAAGCTACTGTTCTCGTCAGTTTCCTAAGTGGAGTTGAACTAGATATGGCCCGTGTTTGTAGGAAGCACAGTTCTTTGTTCTGAGCAAGCTCACTGTTCTGGCCCTATAGGAAACACAGTAGATTAGAAGAGTGCTCTTTTCTCAAAAGCAGAGTGTGTTTCTTGTAAGGCGAGCTAGTGTTTGTTTCCCAGTCCTAAATGGAGTTGAATCACATGAAGTTGCTTGTCCTACCAGCAAGAGTTGTTTTCTGGTAAGAAGAGTCACTATTGTGCTCCCATTGCCATACACAGTGCAAATTGAACTCGCGTCTGTTCCCAGCAAGTACAGTGTATTGGACTGAAGAGAAGCTACTGTTCTTGTCTGTTTCGTAAGTGGAGTTACACTAGATATCGTCCATACGTCGGAAGCACAGTTCTTTTGTTCTGAGCTAGGTCACTGTTCTGGCCCTATAGGAAACACCGTAGATTAGAAGAGTGCTCTTTTCTGAAAAGCAGAGTGTGTTTCTTGTATGGCGAGCTAGTGTTTGTTTCCCAGTCCTAAATGGAGTTAAATCACATGCAGTTTCCTGTCCTACGAGGAAGAGTTGTTTTCTGGTAAGAAGAGTCACTATTGCCCTCCCATTGCCATACACAGTGCAAATAGCACTTGCGTATGTTCCCAGCAAGTACAGTGTATTGGACTGAAGAGAAGCTACTGTTCTCGTCAGTTTCCTAAGTGGAGTTGAACAAGATATGGCC
>NW_026738355.1:0-19329 GCF_949786415.1 Peromyscus eremicus
TGGATACAGTCATTCTAACAGTTCAGTTTGCAAACCTCCATGTGGACAAATTCTAACACTTCGGTGTGCACACCTCCATGTGGACACACTCATTCTAACATTTCAGTGTACACACCTCCACAGGGACACACTCATTCTAACATTTCAGTGTGCACACCTCCATGTGGACACAATCATTCTAACATTTCGGTGTGGAGGTGTGCACACTCATTCTAACAGTTCAGTGTGCAAACCTCCATGTGGACACACTCATTCTAACAGTTCAGTGGGCACAACTCAATGTGGGCACACTCATTCTAACAGTTCAGTGTGCACACCTCCACAGGGACACACTCACTCTAACAGTTCAGTGTACACACCTCCATGTGGACACACTCATTCTAACAGTTCAGTGTGCACACCTCCATGTGGACACACTCATTCTAACAGTTCAGTGTGCACACCTCCATGTGGACACACTCATTCTAACAGTTCTGTGTGCACACCTCCATGTGGACACAATCATTCTAACAGTTCAGTGTGCACACCTCCATGTGGAAACAGTCATTCTAACAGTTCAGTGTGCACACCTTATGTGAACACAATCATTCTAACAGTTCAGTGTGCACTCCTCCATGTGGGCACACTCATTCTAACAGTTCAGTGTGCACACCTCCATGTGGACACACTCATTCTTACAGTTCAGTGTGCACACCTCCATGTGGGCACACTCATTCTAACAGTTAAGTGTGCACACCTCCACAGGGACACACTCATTCTAACAGTACAGTGTGCACACCTCCATGTGGACACAGTCATTCTAACAGTTCTGTGGGCACACCTCCATGTGGACAGTCATTCTAACAGTTCAGTGTGCACAACTCCATGTGGGCACACTCATTCTAACAGTTGAGTGTGCACACCTCCATGTGGACACACTCATTCTAACAGTTCAGAGTGCATACCTCCACAGGGACACACTCATTCTAACTGTTCAGTGTGCACACCTGCATGTGGACACACTCATTCTAACAGTTCAGTGTGCACACCTCCCTGTGGGCACACTCATTCTAACAGTTCAGTGTGCACACCTCCATGTGGACACACTCATTCTAACAGTTCAGTGTGCACACCTCCATGTGGACACACTCATTCTAACAGTTCAGTGTGCACACCTCCATGTGGACACACTCATTCTAACAATTCAGTGTGCACACCTCCATGTGGACACAATCATTCTAACAGTTCAGTGTGCACACCTCCACGTGGGCACACTCATTCTAACAGTTCAGTGTGCACACCACCATGTGGACACAATCACTCTAACAGTTCAGTGTGCACACCACCATGTGGACACAATCACTCTAACAGTTCAGTGTGCACACCTCAATGTGGACACACTCATTCTAACATTTCAGTGTGCACACCTCAAAAGGGATACCCTCATACTAACAGTTCAGTGTGCACACCTCCATGTGGACACACTCATTCTAACAGTTCACTGTGCACAACTCCATGTGGACACACTCATTCTAACAGTTCAGTGTGCACACCTCCATGTGGGCACAGTCATTCTAACAGTTCAGTGTGCACAGCACCATGTGGATACAGTCATTCTAACAGTTCAGTGTGCAAACCTCCATGTGGACAAATTCTAACACTTCGGTGTGCACACCTCCCTGTGGACACACTCATTCTAACATTTCAGTGTACACACCTCCACAGGGACACACTCATTCTAACAGTTCAGTGTGCACACCTCCATGTGGACACAATCATTCTAACAGTTCGGTGTGGAGGTGTGCACACTCATTCTAATAGTTCAGTGTGCAAACCTCCATGTGGACACACTCATTCTAACAGTTCAGTGGGCACAACTCAATGTGGGCACACTCATTCTAACAGTTCAGTGTGCACACCTCCAGAGGGACACACTCACTCTAACAGTTCAGTGTGCACACCTCCATGTGGACACACTCATTCTAACAGTTCAGTGTGCACACCTCCATGTGGACACACTCATTCTAACAGTTCAGTGTGCACACCTCCATGTGGACACACTCATTCTAACAGTTCAGTGTGCACACCTCCATGTGGACACAATCATTCTAACAGTTCAGTGTGCACACCTCCATGTGGAAACAGTCATTCTAACAGTTCAGTGTGCACACCTCCATGTGGACACACTCATTCTAACAGTTCAGTGTGCACACCTCCATGTGGACACAGTCATTCTAACAGTTCAGTGTGCACACCTCCATGTGGAAACAGTCATTCTAACAGTTCAGTGTTCATACCTCCATGTGGACACACTCATTCTTACAGTTCAGTGTGCACACCTCCATGTGGACACACTCATTCTAACAGTTCAGTGTGCACACTTCCATGTGGACACACTCATTCTAACAGTTCAGTGTACACACCTCCACAGGGATATACTCATTCTAACAGCTCAGTGTGCACACCTCCATATGGACACACTCATTCTAACAGTTCAGTGTGCACACCTCCATGTGGGCACACTCATTCTAACAGTTCAGTATGCACACCTCCATGTGGACACACTCATTCTAACCGTTCAGTGTGCACACCTCCATGTGAACACACTCATTCTAACAGTTCAGTGTGCACACCTCCATGTGGACACACTCATTCTAACAGTTCAGTTTGCACACCTCCATGTGGACACAATCATTCTAACAGTTCAGTGTGCACACCTCCATGTGGACACAGTCATTCTAACAGTTCAGTGTGCACACCTCCATGTGGACACAATCATTCTAACAGTTCAGTGTGCACACCTCCACGTGGGCACACTCATTCTAACAGTTCAGTGTGCACACCACCATGTGGACACAATCACTCTAACAGTTCAGTGTGCACACCTCCATGTGGACACACTCATTCTAACATTTCAGTGTGCACACCTCAAAAGGGATACCCTCATACTAACAGTTCAGTGTGCACACCTCCATGTGGACACACTCATTCTAACAGTTCACTGTGCACAACTCCATGTGGACACACTCATTCTAACAGTTCAGTGTGCACACCTCCATGTGGGCACAGTCATTCTAACAGTTCAGTGTGCTCACCACCATGTGGATACAGTCATTCTAACAGTTCAGTGTGCAAACCTCCATGTGGACAAATTCTAACACTTTGGTGTGCACACCTCCATGTGGACACACTCATTCTAACATTTCAGTGTACACACCTCCACAGGGACACACTCATTCTAACAGTTCAGTGTGCACACCTCCATGTGGACACAATCATTCTAACAGTTCCGTGTGGAGGTGTGCACACTCATTCTGACAGTTCAGTGTGCAAACCTCCATGTGGACACACTCATTCTAACAGTACAGTGTGCACACATCCATGTGGACACAGTCATTCTAACAGTTCTGTGGGCACACCTCCATGTGGACAGTCATTCTAACAGTTCAGTGTGCACAACTCCATGTGGGCACACTCATTCTAACAGTTGAGTGTGCACACCTCCATGTGGACACACTCATTCTAACAGTTCAGAGTGCATACCTCCACAGGGACACACTCATTCTAACTGTTCAGTGTGCACACCTGCATGTGGACACACTCATTCTAACAGTTCAGTGTGCACACCTCCATGTGGACACAATCATTCTAACAGTTCAGTGTGCACACCTCTATGTGGGCACACTCATTCTAACAGTTCAGTGTGCACACCTCCATGTGGACACACTCATTCTAACAGCTCAGTGTGCACACCTCCATGTGGACACAATCATTCTAACAGTTCAGTGTGCACACCTCCACGTGGGCACACTCATTCTAACAGTTCAGTGTGCACACCACCATGTGGACACAATCACTCTAACAGTTCAGTGTGCACACCACCATGTGGACACAATCACTCTAACAGTTCAGTGTGCACACCTCAATGTGGACACACTCATTCTAACATTTCAGTGTGCACACCTCAAAAGGGATACCCTCATACTAACAGTTCAGTGTGCACACCTCCATATGGACACACTCATTCTAACAGTTCACTGTGCACAACTCCATGTGGACACACTCATTCTAACAGTTCAGTGTGCACACCTCAATGTGGGCACAGTCATTCTAACAGTTCAGTGTGCACACCACCATGTGGATACAGTCATTCTAACAGTTCAGTGTGCAAAACTCCATGTGGACAAATTCTAACACTTCGGTGTGCACACCTCCATGTGGACACACTCATTCTAACATTTCAGTGTACACACCTCCACAGGGACACACTCATTCTAACAGTTCAGTGTGCACACCTCCATGTGGACACAATCATTCTAACAGTTCGGTGTGGAGTTGTGCACACTCATTCTAATAGTTCAGTGTGCAAACCTCCATGTGGACACACTCATTCTAACAGTTCAGTGGGCATAACTCAATGTGGGCACACTCATTCTAACAGTTCAGTGTGCACACCTCCACAGGGACACACTCACTCTAACAGTTCAGTGTGCACACCTCCATGTGGACACACTCATTCTAACAGTTCAGTGTGCACACCTCCATGTGGACACACTCATTCTAACAGTTCAGTGTGCACACCTCCATGTGGACACACTCATTCTAACAGTTCAGTGTGCACACCTCCATGTGGACACAATCATTCTAACAGTTCAGTGTGCACACCTCCATGTGGAAACAGTCATTCTAACAGTTCAGTGTGCACACCTCCATGTGGACACACTTATTCTAACAGTTCAGTGTGCACACCTCCATGTGGACACACTCATTCTAACAGTTCAGTGTGCACACTTCCATGTGGACACACTCATTCTAACAGTTCAGTGTACACACCTCCACAGGGATATACTCATTCTAACAGCTCAGTGTGCACACCTCCATATGGACACACTCATTTTAACAGTTCAGTGTGCACACCTCCATGTGGGCACACTCATTCTAACAGTTCAGTATGCACACCTCCATGTGGACACACTCATTCTAACAGTTCAGTGTGCACACCTCCATGTGAACACACTCATTCTAACAGTTCAGTGTGCACACCTCCATGTGGACACACTCATTCTAATAGTTCAGTGTGCACACCTCCATGTGGACACAATCATTCTAACAGTTCAGTGTGCACACCTCCATGTGGACACAGTCATTCTAACAGTTCAGTGTGCACACCTCCATGTGGACACAATCATTCTAACAGTTCAGTGTGCACACCTCCACGTGGGCACACTCATTCTAACAGTTCAGTGTGCACACCACCATGTGGACACAATCACTCTAACAGTTCAGTGTGCACACCTCCATGTGGACACACTCATTCTAACATTTCAGTGTGCACACCTCAAAAAGGATACCCTCATACTAACAGTTCAGTGTGCACACCTCCATGTGGACACACTCATTCTAACAGTTCACTGTGCACAACTCCATGTGGACACACTCATTCTAACAGTTCAGTGTGCACACCTCCATGTGGGCACAGTCATTCTAACAGTTCAGTGTGCACACCACCATGTGGATACAGTCATTCTAACAGTTCAGTTTGCAAACCTCCATGTGGACAAATTCTAACACTTCGGTGTGCACACCTCCATGTGGACACACTCATTCTAACATTTCAGTGTACACACCTCCACAGGGACACACTCATTCTAACAGTTCAGTGTGCACACCTCCATGTGGACACAATCTTTCTAACAATTCGGTGTGGAGGTGTGCACACTCATTCTAACAGTTCAGTGTGCAAACCTCCATGTGGACACACTCATTCTAACAGTTCAGTGGGCACAACTCAATGTGGGCACACTCATTCTAACAGTTCAGTGTGCACACCTCCACAGGGACACACTCACTCTAACAGTTCAGTGTGCACACCTCCATGTGGACACACTCATTCTAACAGTTCAGTGTGCACACCTCCATGTGGACACACTCATTCTAACAGTTCAGTGTGCACACCTCCATGTGGACACACTCATTCTAACAGTTCAGTGTGCACACCTCCATGTGGACACAATCATTCTAACAGTTCAGTGTGCACACCTCCATGTGGAAACAGTCATTCTAACAGTTCAGTGTGCACACCTCCATGTGGACACAATCATTCTAACAGTTCAGTGTGCACTCCTCCATGTGGGCACACTCATTTAAACAGTTCAGTGTGCACACCTCCATGTGGACACACTCATTCTAACAGTTCAGTGTGCACACCTCCATGTGGGCACACTCATTCTAACAGTTAAGTGTGCACACCTCCACAGGGACACACTCATTCAAACTGTTCAGTGTGCACACCTGCATGTGGACACACTCATTGTAACAGTTCAGTGTGCACACCTCCATGTGGACACAATCATTCTAACAGTTCAGTGTGCACACCTCCATGTGGGCACACTCATTCTAACAGTTCAGTGTGCACACCTCCATGTGGACACACTCATTCTAACAGCTCAGTGTGCACACCTCCATGTGGACACACTCACTCTATCAGTTCAGTGTGCACACCTCCCTGTGGGCACACTCATTCTAACAGTTCAGTGTGCACACCTCCATGTGGACACACTCATTCTAACAGTTCAGTGTGCACACCTCCATGTGGACACACTCATTCTAACAGTTCAGTGTGCACAACTCCATGTGGACACACTCATTCTAACAGTTCAGTGTGCACACCTCCATGTGGACACAATCATTCTAACAGTTCAGTGTGCACACCTCCATGTGGAAACAGTCATTCTAACAGTTCAGTGTGCACACCTCCATGTGGACACACTAATTCTAACAGTTCAGTGTGCACACCTCCATGTGGACACACCCATTCTAACAGTTCAGTGTGCACACCTCCATGTGGAAAAATTCTAACAGTTCTGTGGGCACACCTCCATGTGGAAACAGTCATTCTAACAGTTCAGTGTGCACAACTCCATGTGGGCACACTCATTCTAACAGTTCAGTGTGCACACCTCCATGTGGACACACTCATTCTAACAGTTCAGAGTGCATACCTCCACAGGGACACACTCATTCTAACTGTTCAGTGTGCACACCTGCATGTGGACACACTCATTCTAACAGTTCAGTGTGCACACCTCCATGTGGACACAATCATTCTAACAGTTCAGTGTGCACACCTCCATGTGGGCACACTCATTCTAACAGTTCAGTGTGCACACCTCCATGTGGACACACTCATTCTAACAGCTCAGTGTGCACACCTCCATATGGACACACTCATTCTAACAGTTCAGTGTGCACACCTCCATGTGGGCACACTCATTCTAACAGTTCAGTGTGCACAACTCCACAGGGACACACTCATTCTAACAGTTCAGTGTGCACACCTTCACAGGGACACACTCATTCTAACATTTCAGTGTGCACACCTCCATGTGGGCACACTCATTCTAACAGTTCAGTGTGCACACCTCCATGTGGACACACTCATTCTAACAGTTCAGTTTGCACACCTCCATGTGGACACAGTCATTCTAACAGTTCTGTGTGCACACCTCCATGTGGACACAGTCATTCTAACAGTTCAGTGTGCACAACTCCATGTGGGCACACTCATTCTAACAGTTCAGTGTGCACACCTCCATGTGGACACAGTCATTCTAACAGTTCAGTGTGCACACCTCCATGTGGGCACACTCATTCTAACAGTTCAGTGTGCACACCTCCATGTGGACACACTCATTCTAACAGTTCAGTGTGCACACCTCCATGTGGGCACAATCATTCTACCAGTTCAGTGTGCAGATCTCCATGTGGGCACACTCGTTCTAACAGTTCAGTGTGCACACCTCCATGTGGACACACTCATTCTAACAGTTCAGTGTGCACACATCCATGTGGACAAATTCTAACACTTCGGTGTGCACACCTCCATGTGGACACACTCATTCTAACATTTCAGGGTGCACACCTCCACAGGGACACACTCATTCTAACAGTTCAGTGGCACAACTCCATGTGGACATAATCATTCTAACAGTTCAGTGTGCACACCTCCATGTGGACACACTCATTCTAACAGTTCAGTGTGCACATCTCCATGTGGACACACTCATTCTAACAGTTCAGTGTGCACACCTCCACAGAGACACACTCATTCTAACAGTTCAGTGTGCACACCTCAAAAGGAATGCCCTCATACTAACAGTTCAGTGTGCACAACTCCATGTGGACACACTCATTCTAACAGTTCAGTGTGCACACCTCCATGTGGACACACTCATTCTAACAGTTCAGTGTGCACACTTCCATGTGGACACACTCATTCTAACAGTTCAGTGTGCACACTTCCATGTGGACACACTCATTCTAACAGTTCATTGTGCACACCTCCACAGGGACACACTCGTTCTAACAGTTCCTTGTGCACACCTCCATGTGGACACACTCATTCTAACAGTTCAGTGTGCACACCTCTACAGGGATACCCTCATACTAACAGTTCAGTGTGCACACATCCATGTGGACACAGTCATTCTTACAGTTCAGTGTGCACACCTCCACAGGGACACACTAATTCTAACAGTTCAGTGTGCACACCTCCATGTTGACCCACTCATTCTAACAGTTCAGTGTGCACAACTCCATGTGGACAAACTCATTCTAACAGTTCAGTGTGCACACCTCCATGTGGACACAGTCATTCTAACAGTTCAGTGTGCACACCTCCATGTGGACATAATCATTCTAACAGTTCAGTGTGCACACCTCCACAGGGACACACTCATTCTAACATTTTAGTGTGCACAGCTCCATGTGGACACACTCATTCTAACAGTTCAGTGTGCACAACTCCATGTGGACACACTCATTCTAACAGTTCAGTGTGCACACCTCAACAGGGATACCCTCATACTAACAGTTCAGTGTGCACACCTCCAGGTGGACACACTCATTCTAACAGTTCAGTGTGCACACCTCCATGTGGACACACTCATTCTAACAGTTCAGTGTGCACACTTCCAGGTGGGAATACTCATATTTACAGTTCATTGTGCTCCCCTCCCTGTGGACACACTCATTGTAACAGCTCAGTGTGCACACCTCCATGTGGACACACTCATTCTAACAGTTCAGTGTGCACACCTCCAGGTGGACACACTCATTCTAACAGTTCAGTGTGCACACCTCCATGTGGACACACTCATTCTAACAGTTCAGTGTGCACACCTCCACAAGGACACACTAATTCTAACAGTTCAGTGTGCACACCTCCACAAGGACATACTCATTCTAACAGTTCAGTGTGCACACCTCCATGTGGACACAGTCATTCTAACAGTTCAGTGTGCACACCTCCATGTGGACACAGTCATTCTAACAGTTCAGTGTGCACACCTCCATGTGGACACAGTCATTCTAACAGTTCAGTGTGCACACCTCCATGTGGGCACACTCATTCTAACAGTTCAGTGTGCACACCTCCATGTGGGCACACTCATTCTAACAGTTCAGTGTGCACACCTCCATGTGGGCACACTCATTCTAACAGTTCAGTGTGCACACCTCCATGTGGACACACTCATTCTAACAGTTCAGTGTGCACACCTCCATGTGGACACAATCATTCTAACAGTTCAGTGTGCACACCTCCATGTGGACACACTCATTCTAACAGTTCAGTGTTCACACCTGATGTGGACACACTCATTCTAACAGTTCAGTGTGCACACCTCCATGTGGGCACACTCATTCTAACAGTTCAGTGCGCACACCTCCACAGGTAGACACTCATTCTAACAGTTCAGTGTGTACACCTCCATGTGGACACAGTCATTCTAACAGTTCTGTGTGCACACCTCCATGTGGACACAGTCATTCTAACAGTTCAGTGTGCACAACTCCATGTGGGCACACTCATTCTAACAGTTCAGTGTGCACACCTCCATGTGGACACAGTCATTCTAACAGTTCAGTGTGCACACCTCTATGTGGACATAATCATTCTAACAGTTCAGTGTGCACACCTCCACTGTGAAACACTCATTCTAACATTTCAGTGTGCACAGCTCCATGTGGACACACTCATTCTAACAGTTCAGTGTGCACAACACCATGTGGACACACTCATTCTAACAGTTCAGTGTGCACACCTCAACAGGGATACCCTCATACTAACAGTTCAGTGTGCACACCTCCAGGTGGACACACTCATTCTAACAGTTCAGTGTGCAAACCTCCATGTGGACACACACATTCTAACAGTTAAGTGTGCACACCTCCATGTGGACACACTTATTCTAACAGTTCAGTGTGCACATCTCCACAAGGACACACTCATTCTAACAGTTCAGTGTGCACACCTCCATGTGGACACAGTCATTCTAACAGTTCAGTGTGCACACCTCCATGTGGACACAGTCATTCTAACAGTTCAGTGTGCACACCTCCATGTGGACACAGTCATTCTAACAGTTCTGTGTGCACACCTCCATGTGGACACAGTATTTCTAACAGTTCATTGTGCACAACTCCATGTGGGAACACTCATTCTAACAGTTCAGTGTGCACACCTCCATGTGGACACAGTCATTCTAACAGTTCAGTGTGCACACCTCCATGTGGACATAATCATTTTAACAGTTCAGTGTGCACACCTCCACAGGGACACACTCATTCTAACATTTCAGTGTGCACACCTCCATGTGGGCACACTCATTCTAACAGTTCAGTGTGCACAACTCCATGTGGACACACTCATTCTAACAGTTCAGTGTGCACACCTCAACAGGGATACCCTCATACTAACAGTTCAGTGTGCACACCTCCAGGTGGACACACTCATTCTAACAGTTCAGTGTGTACACCTCCATGTGGACACACTCATTCTAACAGTTCAGTGTGCACACTTCCATGTGGACACACTCATTCTAACAGTTCAGTGTGCACACCTCAACAGGGATACCCTCATACTAACAGTTCAGTGTGCACACCTCCATGTGGACACACTCATTCTAACAGTTCAGTGTGCACACTTCCATGTGGACACACTCATTCTAACAGTTCAGTTTGCACACCTCAACAGGGATATACTCATTCTAACAGTTCAGTGTGCACACCTCCATATGGACACACTCATTCTAACATTTCAGTGTGCACACCTCCATGTGGGCACACTCATTCTAACAGTTCAGTGTGCACACCTCCATGTGGACACAGTCATTCTAACAGTTCAATGTGCACACCTCCATGTGGACACAATCATTCTAACAGTTCAGTGTGCACACCTCCATGTGGGCACACTCATTCTAACAGTTCAGTGTGCACACCTCCATGTGGACACACTCATTCTAACAGTTCAGTTTGCACACCTCAACAGGGATACCCTCATACTAACAGTTCAGTGTGCACACCTCCAGGTGGACACACTCATTCTAACAGTTCAGTGTGCACACCTCCATGTGGACACACTCATTCTAACAGTTCAGTGTGCACACTTCCATGTGGGAATACTCATATTAACAGTTCATTGTGCACCCCTCCCTGTGGACACACTCATTGTAACAGCTCAGTGTGCACACCTCCATGTGGACACACTCATTCTAACAGTTCAGTGTGCACACCTCCAGGTGGACACACTCATTCTAACAGTTCAGTGTGCACACCTCCATGTGGACACACTCATTCTAACAGTTCAGTGTGCACACCTCCACAAGGACACACTCATTCTAACTGTTCAGTGTGCACACGTCCACAAGGACACACTCATTCTAACAGTTCAGTGTGCACACCTCCATGTGGACACAGTCATTCTAACAGTTCAGTGTGCACACCTCCATGTGGACACAGTCATTCTAACAGTTCAGTGTGCACACCTCCATGTGGACACAGTCATTCTAACAGTTCAGTGTGCACACCTCCATGTTGGCACACTCATTCTTACAGTTCAGTGTGCACACCTCCATGTGGGCACACTCATTCTAACAGTTCAGTGTGCACACCTCCATGTGGGCACACTCATTCTAGCAGTTTAGTGTGCAAACATCCATGTGGGCACACTCATTCTAACAGTTCAGTGTGCACAATTCTATGTGGGCACACTCATTCTAACAGTTCAGTGTGCACACCTCCATGTGGGCACACTCATTCTAACAGTTCAGTGTGCACACCTCCATGTGGACCCAATCATTCTAACAGTTCAGTGGGCACACCTCCATGTGGACACACTCATTCTAACAGTTCAGTGTGCACACCTCCATGTGGACACAGTCATTCTAACAGTTCAGTGTGCACACTTCCATGTGGACACACTCATTCTAACAGTTCAGTGTGCACACCTCCACAGGGATATACTCAAGCTAACAGCTCAGTGTGCACACCTCCATATGGACACACTCATTCTAACAGTTCAGTGTGCACACCTCCATGTGGGCACACTCATTCTAACAGTTCAGTGTGCACACCTCCATGTGGACACACTCATTCTAACATTTCAGTGTGCACAGCTCCATGTGGACACACTCATTCTAACAGTTCAGTGTGCACAACACCATGTGGACACACTCATTCTAACAGTTCAGTGTGCACACCTCAACAGGGATACCCTCATACTAACAGTTCAGTGTGCACACCTCCAGGTGGACACACTCATTCTAACAGTTCAGTGTGCAAACCTCCATGTGGACACACTCATTCTAACAGTTCAGTGTGCACACTTCCATGTGGACACACTCATTCTAACAGTTCAGTGTGCACACCTCCACAGGGATATACTCATTCTAACAGCTCAGTGTGCACACCTCCATATGACACACTCATTCTAACATTTCAGTGTGCACACCTCCATGTGGGCACACTCATTCTAACAGTTCAGTGTGCACACCTCCATGTGGACACAGTCATTCTAACAGTTCAATGTGCACACCTCCATGTGGACACAATCATTCTAACAGTTCAGTGTGCACACCTCCACAGGGACACACTCATTTTAACAGTTCAGTGTGCACACCTCCATGTGGACACAGTCATTCTAACAGTTCTGTGTGCACACCTCCATGTGGACACAGTCATTCTAACAGTTCAGTGTGCACACCTCCATGTGGGCACACTCATTCTAACAGTTCAGTGTGCACAACTCCATGTGGGCACACTCATTCTAACAGTTCAATGTGCCCACCTCCATTGGGCACACTCATTCTAACAGTTCAGTGTGCACACCTCCATGTGGACACACTCTTTCTAACAGTTCAGTGTGCACACCTCCATGTGGGCACACTCCTTCTAACAGTTCAGTGTGCACACCTCCACAGGGACACATTCATTCTAACAGTTCACTGTGCACACCTCCATTTAGACAAATTCTAACAGTTCAGTGTGCACAACTCCATGTGGACACACTCATTCTAACATTTCAGTGTGCACACCTCCACAGGGACACACTCATTCTAACATTTCAGTGTGCACACCTCCATGTGGACCCACTCATTCTAACAGTTCAGTGTGCACACCTCCATGTGGACCCACTCATTCTAACAGTTCAGTGTGCACACCTCCATGTGGACACAGTCATTCTAACAGTTCAGTGTGCACACCTCCATGTGGACACAATCATTCTAACAGTTCAGTGTGCACACCTCCATGTGGGCACACTCATTCCAACAGTTCAGTGTGCACACCTCCATGTGGACACACACATTCTAACAGTTCCGTGTGCACACCTCCATGTGGACACACTCATTCTAACAGTTCAGTGTGCAAACCTCCATGTGGACACACACATTCTAACAGTTCAGTGTGCACACCTCCATGTGGACACACTTATTCTAACAGTTCAGTGTGCACATCTCCACAAGGACACACTCATTCTAACAGTTCAGTGTGCACACCTCCATGTGGACACAGTCATTCTAACAGTTCAGTGTGCACACCTTCATGTGGACACAGTCATTCTAACAGTTCAGTGTGCACACCTCCATGTGGGCACACTCATTCTAACAGTTCAGTGTGCACACCTCCATGTGGGCACACTCATTCTAGCAGTTCAGTGTGCACAGATCCATGTGGGCACACTCATTCTAACAGTTCAGTGTGCAGAACTCTATGTGGGCACACTCATTCTAACAGTTCAGTGTGCACACCACCATGTGGGCACACTCATTCTAACAGTTCAGTATGCACACCTCCATGTGGACACAATCATTCTAACAGTTCAGTGTGCACACATCCATGTGGACACAGTCATTCTAACAGTTCAGTGAGCACACCTCCATGTGGACACACTCATTCTAACAGTTCAGTGTGCACACTTCCATGTGGACACACTCATTCTAACAGTTCAGTGTGCACACCTCCACAGGGATATACTCAAGCTAACAGCTCAGTGTGCACACCTCCATATGGACACACTCATTCTAACAGTTCAGTGTGCACACCTCCATGTGGGCACACTCATTCTAACAGTTCAGTGTGCACACCTCCATGTGGACACACTCATTCTAACAGTTCAGTGTGCACACCTCCATGTGGACACAATCATTCTAACAGTTCAGTGTGCACACCTCCATGTGGACACAGTCATTCTAACAGTTCAGTGTGCACAACTCCATGTGGACACAATCATTCTAACAGTTCAGTGTGCATACCTCCATGTGGGTACACTCATTCTAACAGTTCAGTGTGTACACCTCCATGTGACACACTCATTCTAACAGTTCAGTGTGCACACCTCCATGTGGACACACTCATTCTAACAGTTCAGTGTGCACACCTCAACAGGGATACCCTCATACTAACAGTTCAGTGTGCATACCTCCATGTGGACACACTCATTCTAACAGTTCAGTGTGCACACCTCCATGTGGACACAGTCATTCTAACAGTTCAGTGTGCACACCTCCATGTGGACACAATCATTCTAACAGTTCAGTGTGCACACCTCCATGTGGGCACACTCATTCTAACAGTTCAGTGTGCACACCTCCATTTGGACACACTCATTCTAACAGTTCAGTGTGCACACCTCCAGGTGGACACACTCATTCTAACAGTTCAGTGTGCACACCTCCATGTGGACACACTCATTCTAACAGTTCAGTGTGCACACCTCCATGTTGGCACACTCATTCTAACAGTTCAGTGTGCACACTTCCATGTGGACACAATCATTCTAACAGTTCAGTGTGCACACCTCCATGTGGACACACTCATTCTAACATTTCAGTGTGCACACCTCAAAAGGGATACCCTCATACTAACAGTTCAGTGTGCACACCTCCTTGTGGACACACTCATTCTAACAGTTCAGTGTGCACACCTCCATGTGGGCACACTCATTCTAACAGTTCAGTGTGCAAACCTCCATGTGGACACACACATTCTAACAGTTCAGTGTGCACACCTCCATGTGGACACACTTATTCTAACAGTTCAGTGTGCACACCTCCACAAGGACACACTCATTCTAACAGTTCAGTGTGCACACCTCCATGTGGACACAGTCATTCTAACAGTTCAGTGTGCACACCTCCATGTGGGCACACTCATTCTAACAGTTCAGTGTGCACACCTCCATGTGGGCCCACTCATTCTAACAGTTCAGTGTGCACACCTCCATGTGGGCACACTCATTCTAACAGTTCAGTGTGCACACTTCCATGTGGACACAGTCATTCTAACAGTTCAGTGTGCACACCTCCATGTGGACACAGTCATTCTAACAGTTCAGTGTCACACCTCCATGTGGGCCCACTCATTCTAACAGTTCAGTTTGCACACCTCCATGTGGGCACACTCATTCTAACTGTTCAGTGTGCACACCTCAATGTGGGCACACTAATTCTAGCAGTTTAGTGTGCACACATCCATGTGGGCACATTCATTCTAACAGTTCAGTGTGCAGAACTCTATGTGGACACACTCATTCTAACAGTTCAGTGTGCACACCTCCATGTGGGCACACTCATTCTAACAGTTCAGTGTGCACACCTCCATGTGGACACAATCATTCTAACAGTTCAGTGTGCACACCTCCATGTGGACACACCCATTCTAACAGTTCAGTGTGCACACATCCATGTGGACACAGTCATTCTAACAGTTCAGTGTGCACACCTCCATGTGGACTCACTCATTCTAACAGTTCAGTGTGCACACTTCCATGTGGACACACTCATTCTAACAGGTCAGTGTGCACACATCCACAGGGATATACTCAAGCTAACAGCTCAGTGTGCACACTTCCATATGGACACACTCATTCTAACAGTTCAGTGTGCACACGTCCATGTGGGCACACTCATTCTAACAGTTCAGTGTGCACACCTCCATGTGGACACACTCATTCTAACAGTTCAGTGTGCACACCTGCATGTGGACACAATCATTCTAACAGTTCAGTGTGCACACCTCCATGTGAACACAGTCATTCTAACAGTTCAGTGTGCACACCTCCATGTGGACACAATCATTCTAACAGTTCAGTGTGCATACCTCCATGTGGGCACACTCATTCTAACAGTTCAGTGTGTACACCTCCATGTGACACACTCATTCTAACAGTTCAGTGTGCACACCTCCATGTGGACACACTCATTCTAACAGTTCAGTGTGCACACCTCAACAGGGATACCCTCATACTAACAGTTCAGTGTGCATACCTCCATGTGGACACACTCATTCTAACAGTTCAGTGTGCACACCTCCATGTGGACACACTCATTCTAACAGTTCAGTGTGCACACCTCCATGTGGACACAATTATTCTAACAGTTCAGTGTGCACACCTCCATGTGGGCACACTCATTCTAACAGTTCAGTGTGCACACCTCCATTTGGACACACTCATTCTAACAGTTCAGTGTGCACACCTCCATGTGGGCACACTCATTCTAACAGTTCAGTGTGCACACCTCCATGTGGACACACTCATTCTAACAGCTCAGTGTGCACACCTCCATGTGGACACACTCATTCAAACACTTCAGTGTGCACACGTCCATGTGGGCACACTCATTCTAACAGTTCAGTGTGCACATCTCCATGTGGACACACTCATTCTAACAGTTCAGTGTGCACACCTCCATGTGGACACACTCATTCTAACAGTTCAGTGTGCACACCTCCATGTGGACACACTCATTCTAACAGTTCAGTGTGCACACCTCCATGTGGACACAATCATTCTAACAGTTCAGTGTGCACACCTCCATGTGGACACAGTCATTCTAACAGTTCAGTGTGCACACCTCCATGTGGTCACAATCATTCTAACAGTTCAGTGTGCACACCTCCATGTGGGCACACTCATTCTAACACTTCAGTGTGCACACCTCCATGTGGACACACTCTTTCTAACAGTTCAGTTTGCACACCTCCATGTGGGCACACTCCTTCTAACAGTTCAGTGTGCACACCTCCACAGGGACACACTCATTCTAACAGTTCAGTGTGCACACCTCCATGTGGACACAGTCATTCTAACAGTTCTGTGTGCACACCTCCATGTGGACACAGTCATTCTAACAGTTCAGTGTGCACACCTCCATGTGGGCACACTCATTCTAACAGTTCAGTGTGCACAACTCCTTGTGGGCACACTCATTCTAACAGTTCAATGTGCCCACCTCCAAGTGGGCACACTCATTCTAACAGTTCAGTGTTCACACCTCCATGTGGACACACTCATTCTAACAGTTCAGTGTGCACACCTCCATGGGGACACACTCATTCTAACAGTTCAGTGTGCACACCTCCATGTGGGCACACTCATTCTAACAGTTCAGTGTGCACATCTCCATGTGGGCACACTCATTCTAACAGTTCACTGTGCACTCCTCCATGTGGGCACACTCATTCTAACAGTTCAGTGTGCACACCTCCATGTGGACAAATTCTAACAGTTCAGTGTGCACACCTCCATGTGGGCACACTCATTCTAACAGTTCAGTGATCACACCTCCATGTGGACACACTCATTCTAACAGTTCAGTGTGCACACCTCCATGATGACCCACTCATTCTAACAGTTCAGTGTGCACACCTCCATGTGGACCCACTCATTCTAACAGTTCAGTGTGCACACCTCCATGTGGACACAGTCATTCTAACAGTTCAGTGTGCACACCTCCATGTGGACACAATCATTGTAACAGTTCAGTGTGCACACTTCCATGTGGGCACACTCATTCCAACAGTTCAGTGTGCACACCTCCATGTGGACACACTCAATCTAACAGTTCAGTGTGCACACCTCCACAGGGACACACTCATTCAAACAGTTCAGTGTGCACATCTCCATGTGGACACACTCATTCTAACAGTTCAGTGTGCACACCTCCATGTGGACACACTCATTCTAACAGTTCAGTGTGCACACCTCCATGTGGACACACTCATTCTAACAGTTCAAAGTGCACACCTCCATGTGGACACAGTCATTCTAACATTTCAGTGTGCACACATCCATGTGGACACAATCATTCTAACAGTTCAGTGTGCACACCTCCATGTGGGCACACTCATTCCAACAGTTCAGTGTGCACACCTCCATGTGGACACACTCATTCTAACAGTTCAGTGTTCTCACCTCCATGTGGGCACACTCATTCTAACAGTTCAGTGTGCAAACCTCCATGTAGACACACACATTCTAACAGTTCAGTGTGCACACCTCCATGTGAACACACTCATTCTAATAGTTCAGTGTGCACAACTACACAGGGGCACACATATTCTAACAGTTCTGTGTGCACACCTCCATGTGGACACAGTCATTCTAACAGTTCAGTGTGCAAACCTCCATGTTGACACAGTCATTCTAACAGTTCAGTGTGCACACCTCCATGTGGGCACACTCATTCTAACAGTTCAGTGTGCACACCTCCATGTGGACACACTCATTCTAACAGTTCAGTGTGCACACCTCCATGTGGGCACACTCATTCTAACAGTTCAGTGTGCACACCTTCATGTGGGCACACTCATTCTAACAGTTCAGTGTGCACACCTCCATGTGGACACACTCATTCTAACAGTTCAGTGTGCACACCTCCATGTGGACACACTCATTCTAACAGTTCAGTGTGCACACCTCCATGTGGACACAATCATTCTAACAGTTCAGTGTGCACACCTCAATGTGGGCACACTCATTCTAAAAGTTCAGTGTTCACACCTCCATGTGGACAAACTCATTCTACAAGTTCAGTGTGCACACCTCCATGAGGGCACACTCATTCTAACAGTTCAGTGCGCACACCTCCACAGGTACACACTCATTTTAACATTTCATTGTGCACACCCCCATGTGGACACAGTCATTCTAACAGTTCAATGTGCACAACTCCATGTGGGCACACTCATTTTCACAGTTCAGTGTGCACACCTCCATGTGGACACAGTCAT
>NW_026738356.1:0-19326 GCF_949786415.1 Peromyscus eremicus
ATAGCACTGGCGTCGGTTCCCAGCAAGTAAGTGTATTGGACTGAAGAGGATCTACTGTTCTTGTCAGGTCCCTAAGCAGAATTGAACTAGATATGGCCGTGTGTGTTGAAAGCACAGTTCTTCTGTTCTGAGCAAGTTCACTGTTCGGACCACTTAGGAAACACAGTAGAGTAGAAAAATGATTTTTTCTCTAAATCAGAGTGTGTTTATTGTAAATCGAGCTAGTGTTTGTTTCCCAGTCCTAAATGGAGTTGAATCACATGCAGTTTCTGGTCCTATGAGCAAGATTTGTTTTCTGGTAAGAAGAGTCACTATTGTGCTCCCATTTTCATACAGATGGCAAATAGCACTGGCGTCTGTTCCCAGCATGTACAGTGTATTGGACTGAAGAGAATCTACTGTTCTTGTCAAGTTCCTATGCAGAGTTGAACTAGATATGGCCGTGTGTGTAGGAAGCACAGTTCTTTTGTTCTGAGCAAGCTCACTGTTCTGGCCCTATAGGAAACACAGTAGAGTAGAAGAGTGCTCTTTTCTCAAAAGCAGAGTGTGTTTCTTGTAAGGCGAGCTAGCGTTTGTTTCCCAGTCCTATATGGAGTTGAATCACATGCAGTTTCTGGACCTATGAGCAAGAATTGTTTTCTGATAAGGAAAGTCACTATTGCGCTCCCATTGCCATACACAGTGCAAATAGCACACGCGTCTGTTCCCAGCAAGTACAGTGTATTGGACTGAAGAGGATCTACTGTTCTTGTCAGGTTCCTAAGCAGACTTGAACTAGATATGGCCGTGTGTGTAGGAAGCACAGTTTTTTTGTTTTGAGCAAGCTTACTCTTCGGAACCCATAGGAAACACAGTAGAGTAGAAGAGTGCTCTTTTCTCAAAAGCAGAGTGTGTTTCTTGTAAGGCGAGCTAGGGTTTGGTTCTCAGTCCTAAATGGAGTTGAGTCACATGCAGTATTTTGTCCTACAAGCAAGAGTTGTTTTCTGGTAAGACAAGTCACTATTGTGCTCCAATTGCCATACACAGTGCAAATAGCACTCGCGTCTGTTCCCAGAAAGTACAGTGTATTGGACTGAAGAGGAGCTACTGTTCTTGTCAGTTTCCTAAGCAGAATTGAACTAGATATGGCCCGTGTGTGTAGGAAGCACAGTTCTTTTGTTCTGAGCAAGCTCACTGTTCGGACCCCATAGGAAACACAGTAGAGTAGAAGAGTGCTCTTTTCTCAAAAGCAGAATGTGTTTCATGTAAGGCGAGCTAGCATTTGTTTCCCAGTCCTAAATGGAGATGAATCACATGCAGTTTCTGGTCCTACCAGCAAGAGATGTTTTCTGGTAAGGAAATTCACTATTGCGCTCCCATTGCAATACACTGTGCAAAGAGCACTCGCGTCTGTTCCCAGCAAGTACAGTGTATCGGACTGAAGAGGAGCTACTGTTCTGGTCAGTTTCCTAAGCAGAGTTGAACTAGATATGGCCCATGTGTAGGAAGCACAGTTCTTTTGTTCTGAGAAAGCTTACTGTTCTGGCCCTATAGAAAACACAGTAGAGTAGAAGAGTGCTTTTTCTCTAAAGCAGAGTGTGTTTCTTGTAAGGCAAGCTAGCGTTTGTTTCCCAGTCCTAAATAGAGTTAAATCACATGCAGTTTCTGGACCTATGACCAAGAATTGTTTTCTGATAAGGAAAGTCACTATTGCGCTCCCATTGCCATACACAGTGCAAATAGCACACGCGTCTGTTCCCAGCAAGTACAGTGTATTGGACTGAAGAGGATCTACTGTTCTTGTCAGGTTCCTAAGCAGACTTGAACTAGATATGGCCCGTTCGTGTAGGAAGCACAGTTCTTTTGTTCTGAGCAAGCTCACTGTTAGGACCCCATAGGAAAAACAGTAGAGTAGAAGAGTGCTCTTTTCTCAAAAGCAGAATGTGTTTCATAGAAGGCTTGCTAGAATTTGTTTCCCAGTCCTAAATGGAGTTGAATCACATGCAGTTTCTGGTCCTACGAGCAAGAGTTGTTTTCTGGTAAGGAAAGTCACTATTGCGCTCCCATTGCCATACACAGTGCAAATAGCACACGCGTCTGTTCCCAGCAAGTACAGTGTATCGGAATGAAGAGGAGCTACTGTTCTTCTCAGTTTCCTAAGCAGAGTTGAACTAGATATGGCCCGTTCGTGTAGGAAGCACAGTTCCTTTGTTCTGAGCAAGCTCACTGTTCTGGCCCTATAGGAAACACAGTAGAGTAGAAGAGTGCTCTTTTCTCTAAAGCAGAGTGTGTTTCTTGTAAGGCGAGCTAGCGTTTGTTTCCCAGTCCTAAATGGAGTTGAATCACATGCAGTTTCTGGTCCTACGAGCAAGAGTTGTTTTCTGGTAAGAAGAGTCACTATTGCGCTGCCATTGCCATACACAGGACAAATAGCACTGTTGTCTCTTTCCAGTCGTACAGTGTATTGGAATGAAGAGGAGCTGCTGTTCTTGTCATGTACCTAAGCAGAATTGAACTAAGTATGGCGGTGTGTATAGGAAGCACAGTTTTTTTGTTCTGAGCAAGCTCACTGTTCGGACCTCATAGGAATCACAGAAGAGTAGAAGAGTGCTCTTTTCTCTAAAGCAGAGTGTGTTTCTTGTAAGGCGAGCTGGCATTTGTTTCCTAGTCCTAAATGGAGTTCAATCACAGGCAGTTTCCGGTCCTATGAGCAAGAGTTGTTTTCTGGTAAGGAAAGTCACTATTGTGCTCCCATTGCCATACACAGTGCAAATAGCACTGGCGTCTGTTCCCAGCAAGTACAGTGTATTGGACTGAAGAGGAGCTACTGTTCTTGTCAGTTTCCTAACCAGAGTTGAACTAGATATGGACCATGTGTTTAGGAAGCACAGTTCTTTTGTTCTGAGAAAGCTCACTGTTCGGACACCATAGGAAACACAGTAGAATAGAAGATTGCTCTTTTCTCAAAAGCAGAGTGTATTTCATGTAAGGTGAGGTAGCATTTGTTTCTCAGTCCTAAATGGAGTTGAATCATACGCAGTTTCTGGTCCTACGAGCAAGACTTTTTTTCTGGTATGGAAAGTCACTATTGCGCTCCCTATGCCATCCACAGTGCAAATAGCCCTCGCGTCTGTTCCCAGCAAGTACAGTGTATCAGACTGAAGAGGAGCTACTGTTCTTGTCAGTTTCCTAAGCAGAGTTGAACTAGATATGGCCCGTGTGTGTAGAAAGCACAGTTCTTTTGTTCTGAGCAAGCTCACTGTTCTGGCCTTATAGGAAACACAGTAGAGTAGAAGAGTGCTCTTTTCTCTAATCAGAGTGTGTTTCTTCTAAGGCGAGCTAGCCTTTGTTTCCCAGTCCTAAATGGAGTTGAGTCACATGCAGTTTCTGGTCCTACGAGCAAGAGTTGTTTTCTGGTAAGGAAAGTCACTATTGCGCTCCCATTTCTACACACAGTGCAAATAGCACTCGCGTCTGTTCCCAGCAAGTACAGTGTATTGGACTGAAGAGGAGCTACTGTTCTTGTCAGTTTCCTAAGCAGAGTTGAACTAGATATGGCCCGTGTGTGTAGGAAGCACAGTTCTTTTGTTCTGAGCAAGCTCACTGTTCGGACCCCATAGGAAACACAGTAGAGTAGAAGAGTGCTCTTTTCTCAAAAGCAGAGTGTGTTTCTTGTAAGGCGAGCTAGCGTTTGTTTCCCAGTCCTAAATGGAGTTGAATCACATGCAGTTTCTGGTCCTATGAGCAAGAGTTGTTTTCTGGTAAGAAGAGTCACTATTGCGCTCCCATTGTCATACACATTGCAAATAGCACTGGCGTCTGTTCCCACCAGTACAGTGTATTGGACTGAAGAGAATCTACTGTTCTTGTCAGTTTCCTAAGCAGAGTTGAACGAGATATATCCCGTGTGTAGGAAGCACAGTTCTTTTGTTCTGAGCAATCTCACTGTTTGGACCCCATAGGAAACACAGTAGAGTAGAAGAGTGCTCTTTTCTCAATAGCAGAGTGTGTTTCTTGAAGGCGAGCTAGCATTTGTTTTCCAGACCTAAATGGAGTTGAGTCACATGCAGTTTTTTGTCCTACGAGCAAGAGTTGTTTTCTGGTAAGACGAGTCACTATTGTGCTCCAATTGCCATACACAGTGCAAATAGCACTTGCGTTTGTTCCCCGCAAGTACAGTGTATTGGACTGAAGAGGAGCTACTGTTCTTGTCAGTTTCCTAAGCAGAGTTGAACTAGTTATGGCCCGTGTGTGTAGGAATCACAGTTCTTTTGTTCTGAGCAAGCTCACTGTTCTGGCCCTATAGAAACACAGTAGAGTAGAAGAGTGCTCTTTTCTCTGAAGCAGAGTGTGTTTCTTGTAAGGCGAGCTAGCATTTGTTTCCCAGTCCTAAATGGAGTTGAATCACATGCAGTTTCTTATACTATGAGCAAGAGTTGTTTTCTGGTAAGGAAAGTGACTATTGTGCTCCCATTGCCATACACAGTGCAAATAGCACTCCCGTCTGTTCCCAGCAAGTATAGTGTATTGGACTGAAGAGGAGCTCTGTTCTTGTCAGTTTCCTAAGCAGATTTGAACTAGATATGGCCCGCGTGTGTAGGTAGCTCAGTTGTTTTGTTCTGAGCAAGCTCACTGTTCGGACCCCATAGGAAACACAGTAGAGTAGATGACTGCTCTTTTCACAAAAGCAGAGTGTGTTTCTTGTAAGGTGAGATAGCATTTGTTTCCAGGTCCTAAAAGGAGTGGAAGCACATGCAGTTTCTGGTCCTATGAGCAAGAGTTTTTTTCTTGTAAGGAACGTCACTATTGCACTCCATTTTCCATACACAGTGCAAATAGCACTGGCATCTCTTCCCAGCAAGTACAGTGTATTGAACTGAAGAGGAGCTACTGTTCTTTTCAGTTTTCTAAGCAGAGTTGAACTAGATATGATCCGTGTGTGTAGGATGAACAGGTTTTTTTTTTCTGAGCAAGCTCACTGTTCGGAACACAGAGGAAACACAGTAGAATAGAAGAGTGCTCTTTTCTCAAAAGCAGAGGTGTTTCTTGGAAGGCGAGCTAACGTTTGTTTCCCAGTACTAAATGGAGTTGAGTCACATGCAGTTTTTTGTCCTACGAGCAAGAGTTGTTTTCTGGTAAGACGAGTCCCTATTGTGCGCTAATTGCCATACACAGTGCAAATAGCACTCGCGTCTGTTCCCAGAAAGTACAGTGTATTGGACTGAAGAGGAGCTACTGTTCTTGTCAGTTTTGTAAGCAGAGTTGAAATAGATATGGCCCGTGTGTGTAGGAAGCACAGTTCTTTTGTTCTGAGCAAGCTAACTGTTTCGACCTCATAGGAAACACAGTAGAGTAGAAGAGTGCTCTTTTCTCAAAAGCAGAGTGTGTTTCATGTAAGGCGAGCTAGCATTTGTTTCCCAGTCCTAAATGGAGTTGAATCACATGCAGTTTCTGGACCTACGAGCAAGAATTGTTTTCTGATAAGGAAATTCACTATTGCGCTCCCATTGTCATACACAGTGCAAATAGCACACGCGTCTGTTCCCAGCAAGTACAGTGTATTGGACTGAAGAGGAACCACTGTTCTTGTCAGGTTTATAAGCAGAATTGAACTAGATATGGCCCGTGTGTGTAGGAAGCACAGTTTTTTTGTTCTGAGCAAGCTCACTGTTCGGACCCCATAGGAAACACAATAGAGTAGAAGAGTGCTCTTTTCTCAAAAGCAGAGTGTGTTTCTTGTAAGGTGAGCTAGCATTTGTTTCCCAGTCCTAAATGGAGTTGAATCACATGCAGTTTCTGATCCTACGAGCAAGAGTTGTTTTCTGGTAAGGAAAGTCACTATTGCACTCTCATTGCCATACACAGTGCAAATAGCACTCCCAGCAAGTATAGTGTATTGGACTGAAGAGGAGCTACTGTTCTTGTCAGTTTCCTAAGCAGAGTTGAACTAGATATGGCCCGTGTGTGTAGGAAGCACAGTTCTTTTGTTCTGAGCAAGCTCACTTTTCGGACCCCATATGAAACACAGTAGAGTAGAAGAGTGCTCTTTTCTCTAAAGCAGAGTGTGTTTCTTGTAAGGCGAGCTAGCCTTGGTTTCCCAGTCCTAAATGGAGTTGAATCACATGCAGTTTCTGGTCCTACGAGGAAGAGTTTTTTTATGGCAGGAAAAGTCACTGTTGTGTTGCCATTGCCATACACAGGACAAATAGCACTGTTGTCTGTTCCCAGCAGTACAGTGTATTGGAATGAAGAGGATCTACTGTTCTTTTCAGGTTCCTAAGCAGAATTGAACTAAGTATGGCGGTGTGTGTAGGAAGCACAGTTTTTTTGTTCTGAGCAAGCTCACTGTTCGGACCTCATAGGAAACACAGTAGAGTAGAAGAGTGCTCTATACTCAAAAGCAGAGTGTGTTTCCTGTAAGGAGAGCTAGCGTTTCTTTCTCAGTCCTAAATGGAGTTGAATCCCATGCAATTTCTGGTCCTACGAGCAAGAGTTGTTTTCTGCTAAGAAGAGTCAATATTGTGCTGCCATTGACATACACAGGACAAATAGCACTGGCGTCGGTTCCCAGCAAGTACAGTGTATTGGACTGAAGAGTATCTACTGTTCTTGTCATGTTCCTAAGCAGAGTTGAACTAGATATGGCCGTGTGTGTAGGAAGCACAGTTCTTTTGTTCTGAGCAAGCTCACTGTTCTGGCCCTATAGGAAACACAGTAGAGTAGAAGAGTGCTCTTTTCTCAAAAGCAGAGTGTGTTTCTTGTAAGGCGAGCTAGCGTTTGTTTCCCAGTCCTATATGGAGTTGAATCACATGCAGTTTCTGGACCTATGAGCAAGAATTGTTTTCTGATAAGGAAAGTCACTATTGCGCTCCCATTGCCATACACAGTGCAAATAGCACACGCGTCTGTTCCCAGCAAGTACAGTGTATTTTACTGAAGAGGATCTACTGTTCTTGTCATGTTCCTAAGCAGACTTGAACCAGATATGGCCGTGTGTGTAGGAAGCACAGGTTTTTTGTTCTGAGCAAGCTTACTGTTCGGAACCCATAGGAAACACAGTAGAGTAGAAGAGTGCTCTTTTCTCTAAAGCAAAGTGTGTTTCTTGTAAGGCAAGCTAGGGTTTGGTTCTCAGTCCTAAATGGAGTTGAGTCACATGCAGTATTTTGTCCTACAAGCAAGAGTTGTTTTCTGGTAAGACAAGTCACTATTGTGCTCCAATTGCCATACACAGTGCAAATAGCACTCGCGTCTGTTCCAAGAAAGTACAGTGTATTGGACTGAAGAGGACCTACTGTGCTTGTCAGTTTCCTAAGAAGAATTGAACTAGATATGGCCCGTGTGTGTATTAAGCACAGTTCTTTTGTTCTGAGCAAGCTCACTGTTCGGACCTCATAGGAAACACAGTAGAGTAGAAGAGTGCTCTTTTCTCAAAAGCAGAATGTGTTTCATGTAAGGCGAGCTAGCATTTGTTTCCCAGTCCTAAATGGAGATGAATCACATGCAGTTTCTGGTCCTACCAGCAAGAGATGTTTTCTGGTAAGGAAATTCACTATTGCGCTCCCATTGCAATACACTGTGCAAAGAGCACTCGCGTCTGTTCCCAGCAAGTACAGTGTATCGGACTGAAGAGGAGCTACTGTTCTGGTCAGTTTCCTAAGCAGAGTTGAACTAGATATGGCCCATGTGTAGGAAGCACAGTTCTTTTGTTCTGAGCAAGCTTACTGTTCTGGCCCTATAGGAAACACAGTAGAGTAGAAGAGTGCTTTTTCTCTAAAGCAGAGTGTGTTTCTTGTAAGGCCAGCTAGCGTTTGTTTCCCAGTCCTAAATAGAGTTGAATCACATGCAGTTTCTGGTCCTACGAGCAAGAGTTTTTTTTCTGGTAAGAAGCGTCACTGTTGCGCTGCCATTGCCATACACAGGACAAATAGCACTGGCGTCTGTTCCCAGCAAGTTCAGTGTATTGGACTGAAGAAGAGCTACTGTTCTTCTCATGTTCCTAAGCAGAATTGAACTAGATATGGCCTTGTTTGTATGAAGCACAGTTCTTTTGTTCTGAGCAAGCTCACTGTTCGGACCCCATAGGAAACACAGTAGAGTAGAAGAGTGCTCTTTTCTCAAAAACAGAGTGTGTTTCTTGTAAGGCAAGCTATCGTTTGTTTCCCAGTCCTAAATGGAGTGGAATCACATGAATTTCTGGTCCTATGAGCAAGAGTTGTTTTATGGTAAGAATTGTCACTATTGCGCTGTCATTGCCATACACAGGACAAATAGCACTGGCGTCTGATCCCAGCAAGTACAGTGTATCGGACTGAAGAGGAGCTACTGTTCTTGTCAGGTTCCTAAGCAGAGTTGAACTAGATATGGCCCATTTGTGTAGGAAGCACAGTTTTTTTTGTTCTGAGCAAGCTCACTGTTCTGGACCTATAGGAAACACAGTAGAGTAGAAGAGTGCTCTTTACTCTAAAGCAAAGTGTGTTTCTTGTAAGGTGAGCTCGCGTTTGTTTCCCAGTCCTAACTGGAGTTGAGTCACATGCAGTTTTTTGTCCTGCAAGCAAGAGTTGTTTTCTGGTAAGAAGAGTCACTATTGCACTCCAAATGCCATACACAGTGCAAATAGCATTCGCGTCTGTTCCCAGCAAGTAATGTGTATTGAACTGAATAGGTGCTACTGTTCTTGTCAGTTTCCTAAGCAGAGTTGAACTAGATATGGCCGTGTGTGTAGGAGGCACAGTTTTTTTGTTCTGAGCAAGCTCACTGTTCGGAACACATAGGAAACACAGTAGAGTAGAAGAGTGCTCTTTTCTCTAAATCAAAGTGTGTTTCTTGTAATGTGAGCTCGCGTTTGTTTCCCAGTCCTAAATGGAGTTGAGTCACATGCAGTTTTTTGTCCTGCAAGCAAGAGTTGTTTTCTGGTAAGACGAGTCATAATTGTGCTCCAATTGCCATACACAGTGCAAATAGCACTCATGTCTGTTCCACGCAAGTACAGTGTATTGGACTGAAGAGGAGCTACTGTTCTTGTCAGTTTCCTGAGCAGAGTTGAACAAGATATGGACCGTGTGTGTAGGAAGCACAGTTCTTTTGTTCTGAGCAATCTCACTGTTCGGACCCCATAGGAAAAACAGTAGAGTAGAAGAGTGCTCTTTTCTCAAAAGCAGAGTGTGTTTCTTGTAAGGCGAGCTAGCGTTTGTTTCCCAGTCCTAAATGGAGTTGAATCACATGCAGTTTCTGGTCCTACGAGCAAGAGTTGTTTTCTGGTAAGGAAAGTCACTATTGCATTCCCATTGCCATACACAGTGCAAATAGCCCTACCGTCTGTTCCGAGCAAGTACAGTGTATTGGACTGAAGAGGAGCTACTCTTCTTCTCAGTTTCTTAAGAAGAGTTGAACTAGATATGGCCCGTGTGTGTAGGAAGCACAGTTCTTTTTTCTGAGCAATCTCACTGTTCTGGCCCTATAGGAAACACAGTAGAGTAGAAGAGTGCTCTTTTCTCAAAAGCAGAGTTTGTTTTTTGTAAAGCGAGCTAGAGTTAGTTTCCCAGTCCTAAATGGAGTTGAGTCACATGCAGTTTTTTGTCCTACGAGCAAGCGTTCTTTTCTGGTAAGACGAGTCACTATTGTGCTCCAATTGCCATACAAAGTGCAAATAGCACTCGCGTATGTTCCCAGCAAGTACAGTGTATTGGACTGAAGAGGATCTACTGTTCTTGTCAGGTTCCTAAGCAGAATTGAACTAGATATGGGTGTGTGTGTAGGAAGCACAGTTCTTTTGTTCTGAGCAAGGTCACTGTTCAGGCCTTATAATAAACACAGTAGAGTAGAAGAGTGCTCTTTTCTCTAAAGCAGAGTGTGTTTCTTGTAAGGCCAGCCAGCGTTTGTTTCCCAGTCCTAAATAGAGTTGAATCACATGCAGTTTCTGGTCCTACGAGCAAGAGTTGTTTTATGGTAAGAAGAGTCAGTATTGTGCTGCCATTGCCATACACAGGACAAATAGCACTGGCTTCTGTTCCCAGCAAGTACAGTGTATCGGACTGAAGAGGAGCTACTGTTCTTGTCAGGTTCCTAATCAGACTTGAACTAGATATGGCCATGTGTGTAGGAAGCACAGTTCTTTTGTTCTGAGCAAGCTCACTGTTCTGGCCCTATAGGAAACACAGTAGAGTAGAAGAGTGCCCTTTTCTCAAAAGCAGAGTGTGTTTCTTGTAAGGCGAGCTAGCGTTTGTTTCCCAGTCCTATATGGAGTTGAATCACATGCAGTTTCTGGACCTACGAGCAAGAATTGTTTTCTGATAAGGAAAGTCACTATTGCGCTCCCATTGTCATACACAGTGCAAATAGCACACGCGTCTTTTCCCAGCAAGTACAGTGTATTGGACTGAAGAGGATCTACTGTTCTTGTCAGGTTTATAAGCAGAATTGAACTAGATATGGCCGTGTGTGTAGGAAGCACAGTTTTTTTGTTCTGAGCAAGCTCACTGTTCTGACCCCATAGGAAACACAGTAGAGTAGAGGAGTGCTCTTTTCTCAAAAGCAGAGTGTGTTTCTTGTAAGGCGAGCTAGCATTTGTTTCCCAGTCCTAAATGGAGTTGAATCACATGCAGTTTCTGATCCTACGAGCAAAAGTTGTTTTCGGGTTTGGAAAGTCACTATTGCACTCCCATTGCCATACAAAGTGCAAATAGCACTCCCAGCAAGTATAGTGTATTGGACTGAAGAGGAGCTACTGATCTTGTCAGTTTCCTAAGCAGAGTTGAACTAGATATGGTCGGTGTGTGTAGGAAGCACAGTTCTTTTATTCTGAGCAAGATCACTGTTTGGACCCCATAGGAAACACAGTAGAGTAGAAGGGTGCTCTTTTCTCAAAAGCAGAGTGTGTTTCTTGTAAGGAGAGCTAGCGTTTGTTTCCCAGTCCTAAATGGAGTTGAATCCCATGCAGTTTCTGGTCCTACGAGCAAGAGTTGTTTTCTGGTAAGAAGAGTCAATATTGCACTGCCTTTGCCATACACAGGAAAAATAGCACTGGCGTCTGTTCCCAGCAAGTACAGTGTATTGGACTGAACAGGATCTACTGTTCTTGTCAGGTTCCTAAGCAGACTTGAACTAGATATGGCCGTGTGTGTAGGAAGCACAGTTTTTTTGTTCTGAGCAAGCTCACTGCTCGGAACACATAGGAAACGCAGTAGAATAGAAGAGTGCTCTTTTCTCAAAAGCAGTGTGTGTTTCTTGTAAGGCGAGCTTGCGTTTGTTTTTTAGTCCTAAATGGAATTGAATCACGTGCAGTAAGTGGTCCTACGAACAAGAGTTTTTTTCTGGTAAGGAAAGTCACTATTGTGCTCCCATTGCTATACACCTGGCAAATAGCACTCGCATCTTTTCCCAGCAAGTACAGTGTATTGGACTGAAGAGGAGCTACTGTTCTTGTCAGTTTCCTAAGTAGTGTTGAACTAGATATGGCCGTGTGTGTGGGAAGCACAGTTCTTTTGTTCTGAGCAAGCTCACTGTTCTGGCCCTATAGGAAACACAGTAGAGTAGAAGAGTGCTCATTTCTCAAAAGCAGAGTGTGTTTCTTGTAAGGCCAGCTAGCGTTTGTTTCCCAGTCCTAAATAGAGTTGAATCACATGCAGTTTCTGGTCCTACGAGCAAGAGTTTTTTTATGGTAAGAAGAGTCAGTATTGTGCTGCCATTGCCATACACAGTGCAAATAGCACACGCGTCTGTTCCCAGCAAGTACAGTGTATTGGACTGAAGAGGATCTACTGTTCTTGTCAGGTTCCTAAGCAGACTTGAACTAGATATGGCCGTGTGTGTAGGAAGCACAGTTTTTTTTTTTTTCTGAGCAAGCTTACTGTTCGGAACCCATAGGAAACACAGTAGAGTAGAAGAGTGCTCTTTTCTCAAAAGGAGAGTGTGTTTCTTGGAAGGCGAGCTAGCGTTTGTTTCTCAGTCCTAAATGGAGTTGAGTCACATGCAGTATTTTGTCCTACAAGCAAGAGTTGTTTTCTGGTAAGACGAGTCACTATTGTGCTCCAATTGCCATACACAGTGCAAATAGCACTCGCGTCTGTTCCCAGAAAGTACAGTGTATTGGACTGAAGAGGAGCTGCTGTTCCTCTCAGTTTCCTAAGCAGAATTGAACTAGATATGGCCCCTGTGTGTAGGAAGCACAGTTCTTTTTTTCTGAGAAAGCTCACTGTTCGGACCCCATAGGAAACACAGTAGAGTAGAAGAGTGCTCTTTCCTCAAAAGCAGAATGTGTTTCATGTAAGGCGAGCTAGCATTTGTTTCCCAGTCCTAAATGGAGATGAATCACATGCTGTTTCTGGTCCTAACAGCAAGAGTTGTTTTCTGGTAAGGAAATTCACTATTGCGCTCCCATTGCAATACACAGTGCAAATAGCACTCGCGTCTGTTTCTAGCAAGTACAGTGTATCGGACTGAAGAGGAGCTACTGTTCTGGTCAGTTTCCTAAGCAGAGTTGAACTAGATATGGCCCATGTGTAGGAAGCACAGTTCTTTTGTTCTGAGCAAGCTTACTGTTCTGGCCCTATAGGAAACACAGTAGAGTAGAAGAGTGCTCTTTTCTCTAAAGCAGAGTGTGTTTCTTGTAAGGCCAGCTAGCGTTTGTTTCCCAGTCCTAAATAGAGTTGAATCACATGCAGTTTCTGGTCCTACGAGCAAGAGTTGTTTTCTGGTAAGAAGAGTCACTATTGCGCTGCCATTGCCATACACAGGACAAATAGCACTGGCGTCTGTTCCCAGCAAGTTCAGTGTATTGGACTGAAGAAGAGCTACTGTTCTTGTCAGGTTCCTAAGCAGAATTGAACTAGATATGGCCGTGTTTGTAGGAAGCACAGTTCTTTTGTTCTGAGCAAGCTCACTGTTCGGACCCCATAGGAAACACAGTAGAGTAGAAGAGTGCTCTTTTCTCAAAAGCAGAGTGTGTTTCTTGTAAGGTGTGCTAGCGTTTGTTTCCCACTCCTAAATGGAGTTGAATCACATGCAGTTTTTGGTCCTATGAGCAAGAGTTGTTTTCTGGTAAGGAGAGTCACTATTGCACTCCTATTGCCATACACAGTGCAAATAGCACTCGCGTCTGTTCCCAGCAAGTACAGTGTATTGGACTGAAGAGGATCTACTGTTCTTGTCAGGTTCCTAAACAGAATTGAACTAGATATGGCCGTGTGTGTAGGAAGCACAGTTTTTTTGTTCTGAGCAAGCTCACTGTTCGGACCCCATAGGAAACACAGTAGAGTAGAAGAGTGCTCTTTTCTCAAAAGCAGAGTGTGTTTCTTGTAAGGCGAGCTAGCATTTGTTTCCCAGTCCTAAATGGAGTTGAATCACATGCAGTTTCTGATCCTACGAGCAAAAGTTGTTTTCGGGTTCGGAAAGTCACTATTGCACTACCATTGCCATACACAGTGCAAATAGCACTCCCAGCAAGTATAGTGTATTGGACTGAAGAGGAGCTACTGATCTTGTGAGTTTCCTAAGCAGAGTTGAACTAGATATGGTCGGTGTGTGTAGGAAGCACAGTTCTTTTATTCTGAGCAAGATCACTGTTTGAACCCCATAGGAAACACAGTAGAGTAGAAGTGTGCTCTTTTCTCAAAAGCAGAGAGTGTTTCTTGTAAGGAGAGCTAGCGTTTGTTTCCCAGTCCTAAATGGAGTTGAATCCCATGCAGTTTCTGGTCCTACGAGCAAGAGTTGTTTTCTGGTAAGAAGAGTCAATATTGCACTGCCTTTGCCATACACAGGAAAAATAGCACTGGCGTCTGTTCCCAGCAAGTACAGTGTATTGGACTGAACAGGATCTACTGTTCTTGTCAGGTTCCTAAGCAGACTTGAACTAGATATGGCCGTGTGTGTAGGAAGCACAGTTTTTTTGTTCTGAGCAAGCTCACTGCTCGGAACACATAGGAAACACAGTAGAATAGAAGAGTGCTCTTTTCTCAAAAGCAGTGTGTGTTTCTTGTAAGGCGAGCTAGTGTTTGTTTATTAGTCCTAAATGGAATTGAATCACATGCAGTTTGTGGTCCTACGAACAAGAGTTGTTTTCTGGTAAGGAAAGTCACTATTGTGCTCCCATTTCCATACACCTGGCAAATAGCACTCGCATCTTTTCCCAGCAAGTACAGTGTATTGGACTGAACAGGAGCTACTGTTCTTGTCAGTTTCCTAAGCAGAGTTGAACTAGATATGGTCCGTGTGTGTAGGAAGCACAGTTCTTTTGTTCTGAGCAAGCTTACTGTTTGGACCCTGTAGGAAACACAGTAGAGTAGAAGAGTGCTCTTTTCTCAAAAGCAGAGTGTGTTTCTTGTAAGGCAAGCTGGCGTTTGTTTCCCAGTCCTAAATGGAGTGGAATCACATGCAGTTTCTGGTCCTATGAGCAAGAGTTGTTTTATGGTAAATATAGTCATGATTGCGCTGTCATTGCCATACACAGGGCAAATAGCACTGGCGTCTTATCCCAGCAAGTACAGTGTATTGGACTGAAGAGGATCTACTGTTCTTGTCAGTTTCCTAAGCAGAATTGAACTAGATATGGCCGTGTGTGTAGGAAGCACAGTTCTTTTGTTCTGAGCAAGCTCACTTTTCGGACCCCATAGGAAACACAGTAGAGTATAAGAGTACTCCTTTCTCAAAAGAGAGTGTGTTTCTTGTAAGGCGAGCTAGCGTCTGTTTCCCAGTCCTAAATGGAGTTGAAACGCATGCAGTTTCTGGTCCTAAGAGCAAGAGTTGTTTTCTGGTCAGGAAAGTCACTATTGCGCTCCCATTGCCATACACAGTGCAAATAGCACACGCGTCTGTTCCCAGCAAGTACAGTGTATCGGACTGAAGAGGAGCTACTGTTCTTGTCAGTTTCCTAAGCAGAGTTGAACTAGATATGGCCCGTTTGTGTAGGAAGCACAGTTTTTTTGTTCTGAGCAAGCTCACGGTTCTGGCCATCTAGGAAACACAGTAGAGTAGAAGAGTGCTCTTTTCTCTAAAGCAAAGTGTGTTTCTTGTAAGGTGAGCTCGCGTTTGTTTCCCAGTCCTAAATGGAGTGGAGTCTGATGCAGTTTTTGGTCCTACGAGCAAGAGTTGTTTTCTGGTAAGAAGAGTCACTATTGCGCTCCAAATGCCATACACAGTGCAAATAGCACTCGCGTCTGTTCCCAGCAAGTACAGAGTATGGGACTGTATAGGAGCTACTGTTCTTGTCAGTTTCCTAAGCAGAATTGAACTAGATATGGTCCATGTGTGTAGGAAGCACAGTTCTTTTGTTCTAAGCAAGCTCACTGTTTGGACCCCATAGGAAACACAGAAGAGTAGAAGAGTGCTCTTTTCTCTAAAGCACAGTGTGTTTCTTGTAAGTCGAGCTAGCGTTTGTTTCCTTGTCCTAAATGAAGTTGAATCCCATGCAGTTTCTGGTCCCACGAACAAGAGTTGTTTTCTGGTAAGGAAAGTCACTATTGCGCTCCCATTGCCATACACAGTGCAAATAGCACTCGCGTCTGTTCCCAGCAAGTACAGTGTATTGGACTGAAGAGGATCTACTGTTCTTGTCAGTTTCCTAAGCAGAATTGAACTAGATATGGCCGTGTGTGTAGGAAGCACAGTTTTTTTGTTCTGAGCAAGCTCACTGTTCGGACCCCATAGGAAACACAGTAGAGTAGAAGAGTGCTCTTTTCTCAAAAGCAGAGTGTGTTTCTTGTAAGGCGAGCTAGCATTTGTTTCCCAGTCCTAAATGGAGTTGAATCACATGCAGTTTCTGATCCTACGAGCAAAAGTTGTTTTCGGGTTCGGAAAGTCACTATTGCACTCCCATTGCCATACACAGTGCAAATAGCACTCCCAGCAAGTATAGTGTATTGGACTGAAGAGGAGCTACTGATCTTGTCAGTTTCCTAAGCAGAGTTGAACTAGATATGGTCGGTGTGTGTAGGAAGCACAGTTCTTTTATTCTGAGCAAGATCACTGTTTGAACCCCATAGGAAACACAGTAGAGTAGAAGTGTGCTCTTTTCTCAAAAGCAGAGAGTGTTTCTTGTAAGGAGAGCTAGCGTTTGTTTCCCAGTCCTAAATGGAGTTGAATCCCATGCAGTTTCTGGTCCTACGAGCAAGAGTTGTTTTCTGGTAAGAAGAGTCAATATTGCACTGCCTTTGCCATACACAGGAAAAATAGCACTGGCGTCTGTTCCCAGCAAGTACAGTGTATTGGACTGAACAGGATCTACTGTTCTTGTCAGGTTCCTAAGCAGACTTGAACTAGATATGGCCGTGTGTGTAGGAAGCACAGTTTTTTTGTTCTGAGCAAGCTCACTGCTCGGAACACATAGGAAACACAGTAGAATAGAAGAGTGCTCTTTTCTCAAAAGCAGTGTGTGTTTCTTGTAAGGCGAGCTAGTGTTTGTTTATTAGTCCTAAATGGAATTGAATCACATGCAGTTTGTGGTCCTACGAACAAGAGTTGTTTTCTGGTAAGGAAAGTCACTATTGTGCTCCCATTGCCATACACCTGGCAAATAGCACTCGCATCTTTTCCCAGCAAGTACAGTGTATTGGACTGAACAGGAGCTACTGTTCTTGTCAGTTTCCTAAGCAGAGTTGAACTAGATATGGCCCCTGTGTGTAGGAAGCACAGTTCTTTTGTTCTGAGCAAGCTTACTGTTTGGACCCTGTAGGAAACACAGTAGAGTAGAAGAGTGCTCTTTTCTCAAAAGCAGAGTGTGTTTCTTGTAAGGCAAGCTGGCGTTTGTTTCCCAGTCCTAAATGGAGTGGAATCACATGCAGTTTCTGGTCCTATGAGCAAGAGTTGTTTTATGGTAAATATAGTCATGATTGCGCTGTCATTGCCATACACAGGACAAATAGCACTGGCGTCTGATCCCAGCAAGTACAGTGTATTGGACTGAAGAGGATCTACTGTTCTTGTCAGTTTCCTAAGCAGAATTGAACTAGATATGGCCGTGTGTGTAGGAAGCACAGTTCTTTTGTTCTGAGCAAGCTCACTTTTCGGACCCCATAGGAAACACAGTAGAGTATAAGAGTACTCCTTTCTCAAAAGAGAGTGTGTTTCTTGTAAGGCGAGCTAGCGTCTGTTTCCCAGTCCTAAATGGAGTTGAAACGCATGCAGTTTCTGGTCCTAAGAGCAAGAGTTGTTTTCTGGTCAGGAAAGTCACTATTGCGCTCCCATTGCCATACACAGTGCAAATAGCACACGCGTCTGTTCCCAGCAAGTACAGTGTATCGGACTGAAGAGGAGCTACTGTTCTTGTCAGTTTCCTAAGCAGAGTTGAACTAGATATGGCCCGTTTGTGTAGGAAGCACAGTTTTTTTGTTCTGAGCAAGCTCACGGTTCTGGCCATCTAGGAAACACAGTAGAGTAGAAGAGTGCTCTTTTCTCTAAAGCAAAGTGTGTTTCTTGTAAGGTGAGCTCGAGTTTGTTTCCCAGTCCTAAATGGAGTGGAGTCTCATGCAGTTTTTGGTCCTACGAGCAAGAGTTGTTTTCTCGTAAGAAGAGTCACTATTGCGCTCCAAATGCCATACACAGTGCAAATAGCACTCGCGTCTGTTCCCAGCAAGTACAGAGTATGGGACTGTATAGGAGCTACTGTTCTTGTCAGTTTCCTAAGCAGAATTGAACTAGATATGGTCCATGTGTGTAGGAAGCACAGTTCTTTTGTTCTAAGCAAGCTCACTGTTTGGACCCCATAGGAAACACAGAAGAGTAGAAGAGTGCTCTTTTCTCTAAAGCACAGTGTGTTTCTTGTAAGTCGAGCTAGCGTTTGTTTCCTTGTCCTAAATGAAGTTGAATCCCATGCAGTTTCTGGTCCCACGAACAAGAGTTGTTTTCTGGTAAGGAAAGTCACTATTGTGCTCCCATTGCCATACACAGTGCAAATAGCACTCGCGTCTGTTCCCAGCAAGTACAGTGTATTGGACTGAATAGGTGCTACTGTTCTTGTCAGTTTCCTAAGCAGACTTGAACTAGATATGGCCGTGTGTGTAGGACGCACAGTTTTTTTGTTCTGAGCAAGCTCACTGTTCGGACCCCATAGGAAACACAGTAGAGTAGAAGAGTGCTCTTTTCTCAAAAGCAGAGTGTGTTTCTTGGAAGGCGAGCTAGCTATTGTTTCCTAGTCCTAAATTGAGTTGAGTCACATGCAGTTTTTTGTCCTACAAGCAAGAGTTCTTTTCTGGTAAGACGAGTCACTATTGTGCTCCAATTGCCATACACAGTGCAAATAGCACTCGTGTCTGTTCCAGGCAAGTACAGTGTATTGGACTGACGAGGAGCTGCTGTTCTTGTCAGTTTCCTAAGCAGAGTTGAACTAGATATGGACCGTGTGTGTAGGAAGCACAGTTCTTTTGTTCTGTGCAAGCTAACTGTTCTGGCCATATAGCAAACACAGTAGAGAAGAAGAGTGCTCTTTTCTCAAAAGCAGAGTGTGTTTCTAGTAAGGCGAGCTAGTGTTTGTTTCCCAGTCCTAAATGGAGTTGAATCACACGCAGTTTCTGGTCCTACGAGCAAGACTTGTTTTCTGGTAAGGAAAGTCACTATTGCGCTCCCATTGCCATACACAGTGCAAATAGCACTCGTGTCTGTTCCCAGAAAGTACAGTATATCGGACTGAAGAGGAGCTACTGTTCTTGTCAGTTTCCTAAGCAGACTTGTGTAATGAACTAGATATGGCCGTGTGTGTAGGAACCACAGTTTTTTTGTTCTGAGCAATCTCACTGTTCGGACCCCATAGGAAAAACAGTAGAGTAGAAGAGTGCTCTTTTCTCAAAAGCAGAGTGTGTTTCTTGTAAGGCGAGCTAGCGTTTGTTTCCCAGTCCTAAATGGAGTTGAATCACATGCAGTTTCTGGTCCTACGAGCAAGAGTTGTTTTCTGGTAAGGAAAGTCACTATTGTGATCCCATTGCCATACACAGTGCAAATAGCCCTCCCGTCTGTTCCCAGCAAGTACAGTGTATTGGACTGAAGAGGAGCTACTGTTCTTCTCAGTTTCTTAAGAAGAGTTGAACTAAATATGACCGTGTGTGTAGGAAGCACAGTTCTTTTTTCTGAGCAAGCTCACTGTTCTGGCCCTATAGGAAACACAGTAGAGTAGAAGAGTGCTCTTTTCTCAAAAATAGAGTGTGTTTCTTGTAAAGCGAGCTAGAGTTTGTTTCCCAGTCCTAAATGGAGTTGAATCCCATGCAGTTTCTTGTCCTACGAGCAAGAGTTGTTTTCTGGTAAGAGGAGTCACTATTGTGCTGCCATTGCCATACACAGGACAAATAGCACTGGCGTCTGTTCCCAGCAAGTACAGTGTATTGGACTGAACAGGAGCTACTATTCTTGTCAGGTTCCTAAGCAGAC
>NW_026738357.1:0-19301 GCF_949786415.1 Peromyscus eremicus
TAGGGACAATCTGGTGCCAGCCAGGGACATGGAGGCCAAGGACAGGAAAAAGGCGTCCTGACAGGTGGGTGGCAGAGGGGAGGTGCGGACGAGCAGGGAAGCCCCGAGTGCCCCTGGCGTACCGTAGATGACATCCTGCTGCTTCATCACTTCCTTTTTATGCTGTTGCAGGAAGCTGCTGTCCACGGCAAGGCTCCACGAATCTGCCGCAAAGTCCTTCTCATCCATCTCAAAGTCACTCATCAGTTCATTGTAGATCACTTCAGCACCTGGGTATCAGGGCAGGAGGCACCTCAGAGCGCAGCTCTCCTCTGCAGGACCTGGGCCCTTCCCTGGATCTTCCCTCCCGCCTCTTCCCAGGCTTCTCACACCAGCCACGCCAACACTCCTTTCCTCCATGCTGGGTCCGCTCACCTTCATCAATAAGGGATTCCACGGACAGGGTTCGGTTCCGCATGTTGAGGGAGTCTGTGGACTGGGAGAGGATCCGACGCAGCCCCAGGGGAGACTCATCATTGAAATGTCTGAAGGAAGTGGAGGCCATCTGAATCACCCCCACTCGGGCAGGAGGTCCCTTCCCAGGTCGGGACCCGAGGTTGGGCCCCTAGGGAGAGCTACTCTGTGTCTGAACTTATCTTTCACATAACTGTCTCCAGTTCTGAATTCAGGGAAAGGAGTGGTGCTCTTGTGGGCTTTGTACTCTCGCCTGCTGGGCCCCCTCTGCCCCAAACAGAAGCTCACCCAGCAATGTTGGTGGTGGAAACACTCTTGGCCAAAGACAAGGAGGAGCGGCCACGCCGAGAACCTAGGAGGGACTGCCGGAAGCTGTCCGAAGGGTAGATAGCAGAGGTTGGCCGCTCTCTGGTGGTTGCTGTAAGGAAGGAGGCCACGCAGGAAAAAAACTGAGTTCCTCAGCCCTTTGGTCTCCCAGGCTCCTCAAGTGGAACTAAGGTGGACTGTCTGGCCCATTCTCCGCTCCTTAGAGTCAGAGAAAGTTGGCAAAACCAATCAAGAGAATGCCACCGTCCACTGAGCAACCCTTCAGCACGAACCAAGAGCCTGCTGAGATATTCTTCAACCCCAGACAAGCCTATGAGCAAACTGAAGGCCAGAAAGGTAAGATCTGTCTGGAGTGACCCAAGCTGGTGAGAGGGAACTCGGGCGCCATGCTTTTTCTGAACTGACAATTGACAGTTGCCACAAATAATCCCCAAATGAAGTATAGATAAATGACCATCAAAACAGGATGTTGCAAGGCTCAAGTAACCAGCCATCCTTGTCCCTTATCCCTATTTGGACTTGTCTTGATAATAAGGCCAAGCATAAGGGCCATCCCCTACGCCACTCCCACCCAGGACACTTCCATTGAAAAGGAGCTGTCTGTGTCCGGGTATGACCTCAGGGGGGCAGCAGAGCCCACGGGCTCAGGAGCTTGGGGGTCCCGTGCCTCATGGGAACTTCCCCATTACTCACTCTTACTTCGAAGAGAGACAGACTGCAAGGCGGTATTGTTCTTCAGTAGAGCAGCTTTCTGTTGCTGTGGGACACAGAGCCAAAGAGAGACACCAGGAACAGCCGTCACCCAAAGACTCCCCCCACACCCACCCAGGACAAGCCGGGACCCCGCAGCTGCCCTCGGGGGAGAAAGCTGGCACTGGTTAAGGCATCAAGGTAGGTCAATTAGCATGGCAGGCCTATGTTTACAGAAGGCCTGTGCCTAAGGTGGCAGTTCTGGGCCGCCCCACGGCAGGGAGAGGGACAAAGGGCAGGGAATGGATGGAAAGGCAGACGGGTACTGCACTCACCGCCCTCTCCCCCACCCCTCTGCCCACCCTATCCTCTCACCTTCTGCTTGACCTTGGTACAGTTGGCCAGGGTGTCTTTACAGCGGTTGTGGATAGTCACATTGCAGGCTGGGAGGGTGGGGTAGAGAGGGTGAAGGGAGGGCTGGGTAGCACAGGAGGGACACACCCACATGTAAACACCCAGCTTCCTAGGCCATTTGCATTCCGCAGACACTCTGCCCAGCTTCCCAGAATTGTTGGTCATTATCACAGCCAAGCCCTCCCCTGCCTCCCTCATCCTTCAGGCAGGAACTGAAGTGAGAGGGGTGTGATGTGGACAATCCAGAAGGCTGAAGAATGCTATGGCCTGAGGGGACCAGCGGGAGGAAGGGTGTCTGCTGCTTGAGAAGAGCTAAGGCGTAAAGGACATGACATTGGCAGATGAGCACGGGGACTCCCAAGACCAGAAGGTGGCAGAGGAGCCAGAACGCCCCTAGACCCGAGGAGAGCTCCTTACTCACTCCACTCAACACCCTCATTTCACAGATGAAGAATCTGGTCTGGATATTATTTGCTAGCCCAGGTCACCCAGCTAGTGGAAAGTTGGGAATTAAATTTAGATGTGCCCGAATCCCAAAACCATACTCTTGCGGGGCCTTTAATCCCAGCACTCGAGAGGCAGAGGCAGGCGAATCTCTGTGAGTTCAAGGCTAGCCTGATCTACAGAGTGAGTTCCAGGAAAGCCGAGGCTACCCAGAGAAACCCTGTCTCGAAAAACAAAAACAAAACAAAACAAAGCAAAAACAACACACACACACACACACACACACACACACACACACACACACACACAGCCAAAAGCCATACTCTTTCACATATAAGCCAGCAGCTTCTGTTCATTGCTTCAAAGTTGGGACCCAGTGGCCCTTCCCCTTCCCAGGGCAGCAGTCTTGTACACTAACTCCACTCAGGCTGCTTTCTCCCTTCTAGGCCGGGGAAGTTCTGTTCTCCACTCAGGCAAACTACAGCTCCCACACTCCATCTGCTTCTGCCCCTCCCCCACCCCACCTCTCCATGAAGTAGGAAAGGAAAAAGGAATAGCAGAGCCTAGGCTCAGGACCATGGCTGTGCCCTTCCTGACATGCCTTCAGCTCGACAGCTTCCCCCCCACACACACACCCCAACACCACAGGAAGCTCTGCTGCCTCGTGCAGACAATGCCCAGCACCACGCTCACTTCCACAAATACAAGGCGCACAGGGTGGGGCAGAGGGGCCGACAGAAGCATGGCTGTGGCAATACCCACCCCCTGGAGCTCCCTTCTCCTACCCCCAGCACCTAGCGTCTCTGGATCAAACCTCCGCTTTCCACCTGCTCTCAAAATAGTGCTCCCACCTCCCCAGTTCCCCTGGTAACAAGCTTCCGGATTGAGTATTTTGTCAGGTCTCTAGAGAGCTCTAGATTGGGGTTACCTCCTCGTCCTTTTAGCTCTAAACCAAGTGGTAAAGAAGTAGGGAGGCAGGCCTCATTAGTTCTTTCTGAGGTTCCGTCCCAAAGTCATAAAGGGATTTGGAGGCTAGGGCCCAGTTGTTCTGGTCAGCGTCAGGCCACAACACTCCCACTCTACTCAGAGGGAGGTGTGGGGGTTGGGGGGGGCAGGGCGGAGCTGGAGCCCCTGCACTGGTATCCTATGGGGGCAGCAATTCCTCCTTTATGCTCCCCCAGTGCAGGGCCACCTTGGGACAGGATAAGGAATGGCTGGATATGGGCAAGATTAGGAATTCTGAGTCCCTCCTCCACCACACAGATCTCTGCTGCATTGAAAGAAAGGATAAGGCCCAATTCCATCTTGTCCTTGAATCAGCACAGACTTCAGATGCCACCCACATGCAACAGAAAGGCAGGGGCAAGGGGATCCCGGAGTCTAAAATGTCCAGCGGGGCCTAGGAAGCTGGGCAGAGGCAGCTGCGAGGCTTGGCAGCTTCCCCCATATCCCCTAGCTCCTCTCCCACCCTGGTTCAAACACACATTCCTGCTCCTTCTCCAGGCAGTTCCCCTAACTGTCAACAGCTGTTCAGGGGGCAAGGAGAACCCAGCAAGGGACAGCTGGAAGAAGAGTAATCCCAGCCTCAACCCACACCCAAGAGTCTGCTTATGCTATTCCAATAGCCACCACCCCGTGTGAGGAAGAGCAGCAAGGGACCGAACACCTGGACATGGAATTTGAGCCCAGCTGGGGCCCAGAAAGTAGAGTCCCCTTTAAGGATGCGGGGTGGAAAGGACAGATGGAAGGACTAGGGTTGAAGGTGACCAAGTCTGAGTGACCTTCGGGGGCCGAACAACTTACTTGGGCAGATGAGGGCTTCCTTGGCTGTGATGCTCTTGTTACAGGCATAGCACATGGTCATGCCCGAGACTGAGATGGTGGTGAAGAGGTGGCCGTTGGTATAGCGAGCATCCTTGGCTTCCTTCATCTTCTCCTTTTCCCGGGTCTGTGGAAAGGGCGAAAGACAGAAGTGAGGCTAGAAGATGCCTAAGCACCCGGCCGGCCTCCAGAGAAACAGGCTGAAAGCAGACCCAGGAAAGAACGGCCTGCCTGGAGAGGATGGTGGGATGACACCAATTGCTAATGCATAACCTGTCAGAGTCGGCTGTCCAGGCATGACCAGGCCCTGGGGCAGTCAGTCCCCAAGGTTCCTAGGCCTCTGACCTACCTGACCCCGGCGACTCGGCTGCCTCCTGTTGCCACTCATCTCCCTAGCTCTAGATCTCTGCGTCCTCACTCCACCTCCCAGGCTTAGCTCTGCTCGCCCCCGGCTGCTGTACGCTCGCTCGCTCTGTGCTGGGGGAAGATGCGCAGAGAGGAGGGAGGACCCGCGAAGCAGAGGGTGCCAGCTCACCAGCGCTTTCCAATCTATGGGAGTTAGCTGCTCCTCTCATAACCATGACAACGGTGTCGGAGCTGCTGTCTTAAAGCAGTCATGAGGGAACGGGGATAGGAAAGCAGGAGATCCCCCCCTATTAGACTGCCTGGGGGGACAGAATGTGTCTTCAGCCACCCCCAACCCAGAGGTCAGGACCCCAAACCTCTAACTCTTCTACTTATACTCAGTTAAAGCCCAAAAGATCCTTCTCTGGAAGCGTGTGTGTGTGTGTGTGTGTGTGTGTGTGTGTGTGTGTGTGTGTGTGTAAGGGAGGGGGCTCAAGTAGCCAAGAATAACCTTGAACTTGGGATCTTCCAGCCTTCTGCTCAGTGCTGGGACTACAGCACCATTGTGTCCCTTCTTGTCCCTGAGGGATGCCTTTGCCTTTAAGCTTTCTCCCACTTCCTCCAGCTTCTGCGAGTCCTCGACTTCCTCTCTGCTCCTCCCCAAGCTCCTGACTTTTCCAAAAGCTAGACAGAGGTGAAAAGACAGCACTGGCTGGGGAAGGCCATGCCTATGAACCCCTGCCCTGGGGGGACTAAGACCGGAATACTGCCGCAAGCCTGGGCTCTAGAACAACTGTCCCCAAAACAAAGAAACAAAAAACACAACAAAACACACGCGCGCACACACACACACACACACACACACACACACACACACACACACACGCACACACGGCGCTTAGGGAGTGGAGGCAGGAAGCTTGGGAGTTCAAGGACATCCTTGGCTACATAGTGAGATGGATGATACGGGCCCAATCTCAAACCACCACCACCAAAACAAACAGATTGGAAGAGGGCAGAGGAGAAAAGCACCTGCTGCCATGCTTGATGACCCAAGTTCAATCCCCAGGTCCCACACAGCGGAAGAACCGAACCGACACCTACATGCAAACCATGGCATGTACCCAATCAATTAGAAAGGACAGGACAGCTGGTACAGCGGGGCACGGCTTTGTCCCAGCACTCAGGAGGAGGGGCAGGCGGATCTCTAAGTTTGAGGCCACCCTGGCATACACAGCAAATTCCAAGCTAGTCGGGGCTTTATAGAGAGACCGGAATCTAAATTAATCAGTTAATTAATTTAATTAAAGATGTTAGAGGACAAGGACACCACGCAGGTGTGGCTGAGACTGAGAAGCGAGGGCACTGGCTGGGACCCTAGGACAGAGAAACGTAGTTCAGTGACACAAACATTCAGCTGGGCCTGGAAGACCGGTCCTGCCTACACCACTAACCACACTGGCCCTCAGAGTGGGGGAGGGTGGGGGAAAGGGGAAGCGTGGAGGTGCTGAGTCAGCAGTGCAGGGGCCAGAGAGCCGCGGACCACAGTGCCCTAGGCCTTGAGGTGTCCTGGCCCTCAAGTAGGGTGACCTGGGGGTGACAGAGTCCAGCAGTCTGGAGGTCCACCCCTTGTCATGCCTCAGCTTCCTCCCACCTCCACCGTCCATCTTTCCTTCCCCATCACTCTACTGTTCCTCTGAGTCAGGATTTCACTACGTAGCCCTGTCTGGCCGTGAACTATAAAGGCAATCCTCCTGCCTCAGCCACCCAAGTACTGGGCTTACAGGCATGCACCACCAGGCCAGGGCTTCTCTCCTTGTCCTCCATCTTTGGCTCAGGCACTCTTCCTCCGTGTCCCACCCCAGCCTTCTTTCTACAGCCCTGCAACTACTTCTCCCTAATGCATGGGGCCTCCCTCCCTCCCTCCCCTTCCCTGCAGCTGACTCCTCCTCTCCTGAGGGACACCCCTCCCTCTGACTCTAGTCTCAGACACTTCAGCTTCTTCTTCTTCTTCTCTAGTGGCACCTACCTGCCTGAGTCACCAGCAAAGCGTCCCATTGGCCTACTCTCCAGCCGTCTTGTGGGAAAGTACAGCACTTTAATTGGATTGTTTTTAGATCAAAGTCACCTCAAATTCACCTTGTGGGACTTCAAAGGCCAAGTCTAAATACCTCTTCCCACTGCCATATACTCCTCTCTCTCGCCCCCTCCCTCCCTCCACCTCTCTGCCCGCTCAGCCTTCTCTAGGACACTGATCTAAAGTATGAGCATGTGTGACAGTTTAATTAAAAGCAAACAAGCAGCCAGGCGGTGGTGGTGCATACCTTTAATCCCAGCACTTGGGAGGCAGAGGCAGGCGGACCTCTGTGAGTTCGAGGCCAGCCAAATCGAGTTCCAGGACAGTCAAGACTGTTACATAGAGAGACCCTTTCTCAAAAAACAACAACAAAAAAAGCCAAAAAAAAAAAAAAAAAAAAAAAGAATCAAGCATGAGAACAGCAGTAAACAGAACAACATGCCTGGCAAGGGCCACTCCAAACAGAAGTGTGTGCTTACAGGTACGTTCTAAAGCTGTGATAGGTTCTCTCCACATAGTTCTCTGTACCTGCCTGCACAGTTCTGCTGGGAGTGACCGAGGGAGAAAGGACTGGGGCTCTAGTAGCCCCTTCCCTCGCTGGCACCACTGCCCATGCACACCCCAGTTGCTCTGGTCCCCGCCTCCACCTGCCAACACTCACCCTCTCTCGAAGTGGCCCCTGTTCTCGGTGGGCAAGCAGTGGGCAGCAGCCGCAGCAGCTGCAGCACATCCCAGCATGGGCACTGCCCAGCAGCAAGCCGCCCTGGCACTGCCTAGCACTATTGTCCCGGAGATGGCTGGACTGAGCCCGCCCAAGGCCCAGGCTGTGGAGAATGGAGTGACATGGAACTGCTGACCGGGGGAAAGATGGGCTGGCTGGATTCACTCTCTTCCACTCTACACACAGCAAGCAGGGCAGCCCCCCATCTCCTCCATGGCCCAGTCTGTCCACCAGGAAAGGGCCTATCACAGCTAGGGGTGGTGTACACATCTGGAAGCCCAGCTGAGATGAGAGGATGGATAGTTCAGAGACAGCCTGGGCCACATAGCAAAGCTCTATCTCAAAGGAAAACTCTAAAAAGGGCAGGGGATGTTGCTCCAGGCTCAAGGGTCTAGTAGACAGGAAGCATTAGGTTCAATCCCAGAACCACAGAGGTAAGAAAGAGCTGTCATTCTCCAATCCAAACACTCACCCCAGTGTGCAGAGCCCCTTCTGCTGACCCCCAACCCTCTGTTGTCCAGCTCCGTGTGTCCTGTTTCCTCTCGACAGATCCGGAAAAGTCTCCCCTGCTCACTGACACTATCCAGGCTAATGCAAGCCGGGCGGTGGTGGCGCACGCCTTTAATCCCAGCACTCGGGAGGCAGAGCCAGGCGGATCTCTGTGAGTTCGAGGCCAGCCTGGGCTAGCAAGTGAGTTCCAGGAAAAGGCGCAAAGCTACACAGAGAAACCCTGTCTCAAAAAACCAAAAAAAAAAAAAAACCAAAAAAAAAAAAAAAAAAAAAAAAAAACTATCCAGGCTAATGCTACATGTTGGGTTAACTGAATACAGAAGTGAACAGAGCTGGGTGTTGCGGCAGAAGGATCAGGAGTTCAAGGCCAACCTTCATCCTAAGACCCATACCTAGCACAAAGCCTCAAGTACAGCAGGCACCCGATGTGTGCTCAGAAATGGAGGTGAGAAAGGAAGAAAAGACGGGGTCTCCAGTGGCACCCCGATCTCCGGATACCCTCTACTCCCTTGGGAGTCTTGGGGACTTCAGCCTCCTTTCCTGCCTTTCCTTTCCTGCCTCCTGAGCACTCCCAACCCACTCTCCTACATCCTCTGAGACCAAGAGGGTTTCCTCTGGGGGTCAGAACACCAACTCAAAACCTCCTTCCACACTCTTGGCTGCTGTGGAGAACGAGCACAGGGGCCGAGTACTGACAGGTTCTCCATCTTGTGCCCTAGGCTAAGAGAAAGCAATGATGCATGTAAAGGCAAACCCAGACTCCAGCTTCCCAAGCTCTTCAGGGGCTGCAGAGTTACTCTCCCAAGGCCTGAGTTCTCACTGCCCTCCTCTCCATTCCAAGGCCTCTGAGAGAACTGTGTGGTATTCACAATCACCTCAGTCAGCAACCGGCAGCTGCCGCTTCCTCAGGACTCCACAGCCAGAGGGCTCTTGGAGGAGTCCACTGGGACTAATAGCCTGTGGCTCCGCCCTGGATAGCAGAGACACAGGGTCACTGGTTGTGAAGGGGAAGGAAGGACTGTTGTTGAGCAGTGCAGGACTGTTAAACTCGGTTTTAATTCCACTCGGGGAAACCTATGAGACTGGGGCGTGAAGGAGAGGATTCCTGATGGGAGTCCAAGAGGAGGATTTCGGATGGTCTGTGCAAGGCCCTGCTCCTTCGGAAGCTCCAGGGAAGGAAACGGAAAATTGGAAGCTGAGAGACGATGGCCAGATGCAGACGCAAAAGCTTAGGCCAGAAACAAAAGAGAAAGACATCACTGAGCACACAAAGGCACTTAGAAAACCCTGCTTAAGGAAGGGTGCTAAACCACTGGCCAGCGGGACTGGGCAGCACACCGGTGAAGCAGAAAAGGGGCACTTAAACCATAGGCAGTAAAATCCGGCTAGAGATCTGAGACCCAGGTACCCCAGACCCCAGCCTGCTCCCACCCAGCCACACCTGTCAGGCCAGACGCAGACAGACGGGCATTTGTACAGGCGAACAATAGCTGTGCCAGACTGACTCCCTGCCCTCCTGGCACAGGGCAGGCCAGCTGAGTTGGGAGGGGGTAGCTGCAGCCTGCATCCCTATCCCCGCCTCCCCACGGAGACACAAACAAACCCAGAAGGGTCTAGCCAGCCCTTCGCAGCCATTTACCAGTTCCAGAAACCGTGATCAATCCACTCAGCGCCTACATCCTACATCAAAACAGAGGCTGAACTTTAACACGGGAACTACTTCCTTATGTCCACAGAGCATGGTAAGCACTCATTTTCAAAGAGCACCCATAAGCATCTCTGACAGAGAGACACACCCCCCAAACACAGGCAACACAAACATATGGGTACCCCAGTCTCCTCTCCGATTCAAGGTCACAGTTCCAGTGGGACAGAGACCAGACCTTCCCGCACCTCCTCTGGTGGCCCCGGGTGTTTCTCTAGGTGACCTCTCTAAGACTTCATTTCCCAGCTTTGCTTCTTTCTCTCCCCTCCGTGATGTCCTGGACATCCACTACCCCTAGAATCTTTTGGGATGGCCCCAAACGCCAGCTTCCCAGAGGAACCCCAACTCCTCAAGTCTCCCAAACTATTCTAGTTTCCCTGGCGGGCTCCCCCAGTCCTGCCCTCCTGGTCCTGCACACAAAGCCAGCCACCTCTCTGGTACTCAGAACAAAGGCAGCCCTCTCTCCGGGCTCCCCCATCACACACAGGGTTCAGGAAAACCCATGGTGCTCCCCCGCCTCCAAAGCCATCATCCCTGGAGCTCTGATCTCTGGCCCTTGCTTTGTTCTGAGGGCCGAGACCGTTAGGGCTCAGGAAAATCCGGAGGGGAGATGAGGAGTCTAAAGATGCAGGGAGCAGCTTCCAGGCTGGAAGAGGTAGGAAGTAGGGCAGAGAGAACTGGGGTGGGGGGTGGGGGGGAACAGGAGACAGCCTGGAAGAACAGAAACAATGAAGAGAAAAAGGAAGCGTGGAGGGCATATGGATAGATCCCATGCCTGCGGAAGGAAAAGGGGGCAGGCTGCACCTGAATTCTTCCTTCTGTGAAGATGTCCTAAGAGTAAGAGAGGCAGGCGGGGGAGGAGCGGCAGATCTCTGCCCTGACCCACCTCCCTCACAGGTTAGCAGGGAAGACCATGCTCCTCAAATAATCTCATTTCCAGCGGGCCCCTCTACTTCCCACCGCAGTATAAAAAGAAAGGAGACAGCTGGTGTGCTTGGGGAGGGGGAAGGGGGAGATCCAGGGTTTGCTGGCTGAGCACCAACTCCCCCACTTGGGTAACCACAGCTTTCCGGAGGTGTCCCGCCCCTTCCGACCAGCTCAAACTGACAACCTCCCTCCTCCCCATGGCCTCCCTGCCCTCTCAGAACCACTCACTGGTCCCTGGCCCAGGCAGATTCCCCAGTCCCTCCTCCATGGCTAGTCACAGGATAAAAGAACCAGGCTTCTGGATTTCCAGTTACCGTGTTATGGAAGAGAAAAACAAACAAAAAAACAAAAAAACAAAAAACGAAAAAACCAGGGCATGAGACGCCAGGTGTCTGGACTAGGGAAAGACCCCCTAGAATGTCTTCATACAGCCTCACAGGTCTGTCCCCCATGCTCCCCCCATGGCTTTCCTTTTTAGGGTGGAACCAAATTTCCGTGCTTTCAACAAGATCCCGCCCCCCCTCCCCTCTGGCTCTACTCCAGGGTCTCGCTCAAACGGTTGAAAAAATAAACAGACTCTGGGAGCTGGGGCCCGGCCTGTCGCTGGGGTTGTTCAGAGGCTGTCTGCCACCCTACAATTCACACACTGCACTCATCTCACCCTGGAGCTACTCAGAATCCTGCTAGCTTTCCTTCCGGTTAGCAGACACCCGTCCCAAAAGGCTCAGAAAAGCCCCGTTAGGCTTCCCCTGGGCTCTCCAACCTACAGACCGGCTCCCAGTTTAGCACTAAGACAAGTCGCTAAAGCCTGGAACCAGGAGGAAGGGAGAGGGGTTCCCATCCCCAGAGCGGCTTCCCAGCTCAAAATGATCTGCTTGGCTGGCTGCAGGAGGGTACGGAGCTCCCAGTGAGGACAGGGATTAAGATTAAAGCCCTTCCTGCCTTTCCTTTCTGAGAACCTTATAATGTGGGTGCCCTGAGGAACCCGGAGGCCCCATCTGCCTGCACCAGGTCCCTCCCAGCTCCACCTTCGTCTACAAGTCCTCGGTTTCACCACTTCCTGGAGACTGAGGTATGGGAAGTCAAGGCACTGGGGGTGGGTCTGAATACAAAGACAGGAATAAAGGACAACTTGTGCAAGCGTGGCGGAGAGGTCGTGATGCAGTGTGTGCCGAGAATTACACACTCAGATTCCAGATGACAGGTGAGGGCCCCCAACCGGAGGCGATAATCAAAATATAGCTGAAGGGAATGGGGAGTGGGTCAGCCAAGGTGGCTGAAGAACCAGGAGCCTGGAAGCCGAGAAGGGTGGGTCCTACTCTGGGTTCCGGGCACCTCCGCGCTCAGGATGGGGGAAGGCATCCCCGCTACACAAAGGCAAGCTCCCTTCACCTGAGGGAGTCGGCCTGGCCTGGCGGGGGAAATGCGCTGTCGCTTGCTGTCCTGACCCCAGACACCCGCCCACCCCAGGCAAGAACTGAATCACAGCTGGAAAGTCCATCGGCGAGAAGAGGAGGAGCTGACTTTTGTCTTGGAGGGGCGGGAAGGTGGGGGAGGGAGCTGGGAAACCACCCCTTCTCGCCCCCTCCACCCGACGGTGGGGACAAAGGGGGAAACGACCGAGCCAGCGCTGGGGTGCACCACCGCGAGCAACCCGGCGGACCTGGGGCGCAGAGAGGGGTACCCCAAAGCGTCGCCCCGAGGAGCCCGACACGCACGGCCCCCTTTCCCGCTCGGTCCCTTACCAGAGCAACTTTCTTCCGAGCCGCCCAAAACACTCGGTCCCGCCGAACCACTGGTGACCCAGCTCCGCTCTCCTAGATCCCCCGCACAGAAGCTGCGCGGGTGCTGGAGACGCGGGTCACGTCGCGGTCCTCCAGCCCCCTCCCCACGCGCTCGCAGCCCCACCCACCCCGTCCGGCCGCAGCGCGCGGACTCCCGCTCCCCGGGGCGGGCGGGAGGAGGGGGAACACGGGGCGCGGGGCGGAGGCCCGGAGGTCGGCAGGGCGCTCGGTCGCGGAGCCAGCCCACCTTGGTCGCCAGCTCCTTGCTCCGCTCGATCCGTGCGCGCGTGAGGGATTCGATCCGAGACATAATCCAGCGTGAGCCGCGCTCGGACGCGGCGGACCCGGGCGTCCAGCTCCGGCGGGGGAGGGGTCCGGCCGCACGCGTCGGCCTTGGGGACAGGAAGTCTGAGTCCCCTAGCCCCGGCACCCAGCGCCAGTTCCTCAAACCCTTGTCTCCTCCCTCGCCCGGGCTCAGGAAGGGGGGAGGCGGAGCGGAGGCAGGGCGGGGTACCCGCGCACCGGACGGGACGCCAAGGTTAGTGTTGTTACAGCCTGGAGGACAGGGGTCGGTAGACAGGTTCCAGGCGCCCTCTTGCCTTTTCCCTTTAGCACTTTGGGACACGCTCTGACCTCAGCGACCGCCCCTTGCTCGTCTCTCCCTACCATTCCAGGTAACTTCACTCCTTAAAGACCCTCAGTCGGAGGGTTCTATCGCCTACCTCGTCGACCGCTGGGGGAACTAGCCGTAAGGGCCCATCAAATAGACTCGAGTGCACAGACCGCTTTTACAGTTAAGACTGGTGGGAGGGGGGAATCAAAAGGGAACTAGAAGCTTCATCAGTAGATTTCACTCCCCCAAAAGAGTGAAGAGGACTCATTTCCAAAGCCGGGGAATCCACAGGAGAGCCCCCTCCCCCCATCCCCCAAGCCCCATCCCCCACCCCGCTCCGGCAAGCTTCTCACACCTCTGGCCCTGTGGACCACACTCTGACCATCCTTCCCAACACCACCTCTGCCAACTACTTTGGCAGTGAAGTGAGAAGTCTCCACCTTTCCTGAGGCCAGCCGAGGAAATCCTTCCTTGTGTCCCGACACCAGTTCTCTCCGCTGCATGTTCAACTAGACCCAGAAGACTAGACACAACCTGCCCTGGTCAGGAAGTATTTGGAGCTCGCTAAGGAGTGTGGGTGGGTTTTCACCTCACTGGACCCTTTGAGTCAACCTGAGTTTCCTGCCACTGGGGAAATTCTTTCTCCAGGCTGCTCCTTTCCAACTTTCAAGGTATCCAACTGCTCTGTAAAAACCAGAGCACCAAGCCCGGAGGTGGTGGTGCATGCCTTTAATCCTAACACTAGGGAGGCAGGGGCAGGCTGATCTCTGTGAGTTCGAGGCCAGCCTGATGCTACAGAGTGAGTTCCAGGAAAGGCTCCAAAGCTACACAGAAAAACCGTGTCTGGAAAACAAAACACACACACACACACACACACACACACACAGAGCACCATGGGACAAAACTTTGTAAAAATTTCTAATCTAGTCCCAAAAAGTGTGTGGTGGGATGGGGATGAGGGAGTGATATGACGCCCCACCCAGGGCTGCTAGCTTCCCGGCCTTCTCAGTAGCCCGGCCGGACAGGATGATGTTGGGCTGCAGGTTTCCAACTCTGCACTCTCGAGGTGCCAGTTTTAGCCTCTATCTCTATTTTGGGCTCCACCGCCTCAGCCACCCGCTGTGCTGGTTGGGCTCCTCACCCCTGCACCACCCCCACTCCGCTCCTCTGACCTATCCCCTGCCTAGAACTCCCTCACCTTCTGCACCCATTTTTCTGCTTAGGATCCTTTTATAGTAAAGGCCAGAAATAAAGGAAACAAACTATGCCCAGGCCAGGCTAGCTGGATGAAGCAGAAAGGACTTTCCCAGGCCAATTCTGGTTCCTCTAAAGGAAACCTAGGAAAGGCCTCAGGAGCTCCTGTGTACTTACTGGCTCTGGGACTCCAGACTGGCCCTCCCTTAAGTGACCAGCCATGGCTGAGAAATGTACTAGCTTTAAAAACAGCAGCTAGCGGACAAACTCCTAGCTCCTGGCTTTACCACTGGGGTCTAGGATTTGACCCCCAGACTCTTTGAGGGACTGGTCAGTACATAAAGTCCAAGTGGAAGGTGTGATCCCTCCAGCCTTTTACTGTGTTCCCCAACTTGAGCTTGCTGCCCATCCCATCCCACCTGCTCTCACGGCTCCCCAACTCTGCACTCTGAAAACCAAGCCTTTAAAGCCGCCTGTATTTAATGGTCCATGTCTTCAGCTTGACTCTGTTTCTGTTTTCTGTATCCTCTGGAACAATGAATGTTTTCCTTTCTTCTGGGTGTCCTCCCTTTTCCCAGGCTCTTTCATTCCAGCCCCCATGTAATCCTACCCAGTGACATCTTTCAGAAATTGTTTTTATATATATATATATAAAAAAAAAAAAAAAACCTCTGCCAGAATCTAAAAGTAGCTAATGCTCTCATTGGATTTAAAAAAAAAAAAAAAAAAAAAAAAAGGTGCCATTCCCATCAACAGCTAGGGAGGAAGGGTCTGATTTCCAAAGGGTCATTAGAGGAACCAAGAGTGCCTCTAGCTGCCTAGACCCCAGTGCACACAGTCCACAAATCAGCCTTTCTTTTGCTTACGTTGGGCCTTGGACATGACTTGGGGATGACTAAGGTATACATGACCACAGTGGCTTCCCAGCAGGAGCTGGTGGGGTAAGGCTTTGGGCTTTGGGGGTTAGCGAGAGAGGCACAGACCTCTAAATGAGTGCTGCACCTCAAGCAAGCTGGGGAAACCTAAGTAACACAGCCTCTAGGTTATCTTGTCTGTGAAATGGTGATTAATGTATCACCATCACTTGTCCCTGCCAGAGCCATTCTAAGAAGTGCATGGTGAGCTCTAGGAAAGTGGTTGGCTAGCTACGGGATGCCAGTCAAGTGGGGAGGAACAAGCTGCCTCCTCCTCTCCATCCATCCCTAGCAATATGCAGCAGCGGTACCCAAGCTGGGGACAAGGGAGAACGGTACCGCGTGATGCAGGCACACACAGCGTGATGCAGGCACACACGTTTGAGGAGGGTGTAGCGCAGGTGGATGGGGTTTCAAAGAGACCCAGAGAGGACTCTGGTGAAGACAGGCCAACAAGCAGGAGAGTGCACTGACCTATGCTGGCTCTTCTTGTTCCCTGTCCATGCTCCAGAGTCTCTACCCAGGTTCCCCTTCTTCAGGTTACTCAATCTCCTACCAGACTGCTAGGCCAAGGGTGAGCAAATGCTGAGTGACAGCCTGACAGAGCCTGTGTGGGGGAGGGGGATTCAGATCCTAAGGGCTTCCTGCCTGCTTTGTTCTCTAGCAGTCTGCTTCCTGACCCTGCCTGCCTCCCTCATGTCCAGGGGTTTTAAGATTGTGCTATGCCGGGGGGCCTTGAGAGATGGTTCAGTGGTTAAAGGCACTGTCTGCTCTTCCAGAGGACCCAGGTTCAATTCCCAGCACCCACAGGCAGCTAACAACTGTCTGTAACTCCAAGATCTGACAGCCTCATATAGACATACATGCGGGCAAAACACCAATGCACATAAAATAAAAATAAATATTAAGGGCTGGAGAGATGGCTCAGAGGTTAAGAGCACCGACTGCTCTTCCAGAGGTCCTGAGTTCAATTCCCAGCAACCACATGGTGCCTCACAACCACCTGTAATGAGATCTGGTGCCCTCTTCTGGCCTGCAGTCACATATGCTGTATACACAATAAATAAATAAATCTTTAAAAAAAAAAATAAATAAAAAAAAAAAATAAATAAATATTAAAAAAAAAAAAGAGGGGGCTGGAGAGATGGCTCAGAGGTTAAGAGCACTGGCTGCTGTTCTTCCAGAGGTCCTGAGTTCAATTCCCAGCAACCACATGGTGGCTCACAACCATCTGTAATGAGAGCTGGTGCCCTCTTCTAGCCTGCAGGCATACATGCAGGCAGAAAATACTATATACATAATAAATAAATAAAATTAAAAAAAAAAAAAAAAGATTGTGGCCGGGCGGTGGTGGCGCACGCCTTTAATCCCAGCACTCGGGAGGCAGAGTTAGGCGGATCTCTGTGAGTTCGAGGCCAGCCTGGTCTCCAAAGCCAGTTCCAGGAAAGGCGCAAAGCTACACAGAGAAACCCTGTCTTGAAAAACCAAAAAAAAAAAAAAAAAAAAAAAAAAAAAGATTGTGATATGATCTATCATGTCTCCATCACCTTCAACTCCCTCCCCCTCTGGGAAGAAGGTCCTAGCAATGGACCTGCTTACATCTTACATCGCCACCTCCTGCCCTCAGATGCCCTCAGAGTCTGGCCCCCAGAAGAACCCTGCTTGCACTTGGCTGCTGAGGCAACAACCTGACTGGGGTGACCCCATGGTTCTGTCAGCCGAAGAGGATGGTGTCTCCTCCAGGTTGGAAAGCACAGGCATGCTACAGGAGAGTGATTCATCGTGCTGCAGAAAGTGGAGCTTGTAAGCCCAGCGCTCAGAAGGCTGGGGTAGGATGGCGATGGTCGGCCAGGCTGCAGAGCTGGGTAGTAATTGCCAGGGAAGAAAAAGGAGGAGGAGAGGAGAGAAGGAAGGAAGGAAGGAAGCCACCACAGCTAGGTGTGGTGGTGCATGCCTGGAGTCCCAGCACTTGAAATAGATGCAGAAGGATCAAGAGTTCAAGGTCATCATCAGCTAGATAATTTAAAGTCAGCCTGACCTGTATGAAACCCTGTCTCAACATAAAATAAATAAATATAAACAAAAGGCCATGTGGTGTCTCATACCTAAAATCTGGACGCTAAGCACTATGGAGGCTGAGATGGGAGGAAAGCCACAGTTGAGGCTACCTGGGCTACATAGTGAGTTCCAGGGGAGTCTGAGCTACCCTGGGCTACATAGTGAGTTCCAGGGGAGTCTGAGCTACCCTGGGCTACATAGTAAGTTCCAGGGGAGTCTGAGCTACCCTGGGCTACATAGTTCCAGGGGAGTCTGAGCTACCCTGGGCTACATAGTGAGTTCAGGGGAGTCTGAGCTACCCTGAGCTACATAGTTCCAGGGGAGTCTGAGCTACCCTGGGCTACATAGTGAGTTCAGGGGAGTCTGAGCTACAGAGTGAGAAGCTTAAAAAGAAAGAAAATGGACAGGTTCAGGTTGCAGCCAAAGCCCCCGGCTTCACCAGAGTCAAGGAGTGCCGACCCGCACAGGCGAGGGCAGGACACCTTCACTTCCTGGCATCCCTAGGCACATGGCCACACATGTGCTCCATAATCACATACCTCCCTGGCTCCCACTCTGCCTGTGGTCTCATTTCAACTCCTTCAGTTGCTGTATCCACCCATAAAATTATGAGTGTAAAAGCACTTTGAAAACTCTCACTCTATGAATAAGTGAAAGACGTTTGCTGTAATTATCATCCTGGTGTCCAATGGGCAAGCTTTCTGCTGCCCACCTCTTAGCTATGGGTGGCCTAAAGCGAGGGAGCCCTGGGCCATTCCTCAGCTCCTGGCCCTTCTCTTCCAGCTGTCTGCTAAGCAGGAAAGGAGGGGAACAGAGAAAGGCTGATTTTCTGGGACACTCAGAGCTTTGAAGGTACACCATGTGTTCTAAAATGAGAGCCCTGGCCCCTAGTCTCTGTCAGGAGAGTTGGGCGGGGTGGTCTTCGGAGACTCGGAGGAAGAGAAACAGAGGATTGCAAGCAGATCTGAGCCTCCTATTCACCGGGCTGTCTCCTACCTTGGCCTTGCCGGTCATGCCCAAGAGGAAGCTGAAGGTCCGTCGCAGGGAGGAGCCTGCCCAGGTCCCTGAGTCCCCTTCCAGTGGGTTACTGCTGCAAAAAGAGAGGAGAGAGGTGAGGAGAGGGAGCTGGGAAAGAAACAGATCACAGGAATGGCAGGTGAGATAGGAGACTGGAAACAATCCCCAATCCCCACCTCCTAGCTCTTCTGGATCTTCCAAGTTCAAGTTTTCCAGACCCCTCTATTTATGAGGAAACTCCAGACTCCTCCCAGGTAAAGGCAGCCTCCCCCTTCCTCTCCAGCTGGAGATGGGAGGGCTCAGTCCCTCTCAAACTGTTCTCCATCAGATGTGGTTGGAGAGACAGCCCTCCAGGGGGCATTTCCCTCCTCAGAACAAGAGCCCTGTGTAGACCCTCTGCTGTTCGGAAAAAGCCCCTGGGCCGAAAGCCAATAAGAACTGAATTTCCTGGGATTTCATCAGCCCATCCCATGAGCTAATCCCGACTGGAGCCAGGAGGTTGTGTCAGCTAGAGAATTTCAGGATCACAAATCAGAGCCCGACTCTTAAAGGGCCCATGTGTTGTTCACACAGACACACTGAGCGAGAAGGCTGCCCTGATCTAATAAGGCTTTGGCCACACAAGCCAGATAAACAGGTGCTGATTTTGCATGCTTATTTGCATAGTTATTGAAATGTCCAGCGTCCGTCTCCATTTCTAAGCTCCATGTCAGGCCCTGTCCCTCTGCTGGGGATTCTACGGCCCCGGACTAGCTCTCCTCCGAACCACTTTCCGTCGGCCGTTATTTACCATCCAAAGCTCACCCAAATGGTCACTGTCCATCCAGCAGCAGGGTGGCCTACTCTCCTTTATATCACTGACAACAGAAAGCATCTCTCTCTCTCTCTCTCTCTCTCTCTCTCTCTCTCTCTCTCTCTCTCTCCTATTGGGCAGATGCCGTAGGGGTTTGGCTGTACTCCTTTTCTCCCCCTAATTCTTCTATCTCTTCAGGCTACTACACAACAGAAAGAAAACGGAGTCTTGCAGCCCGGGCAGATGGCTATTTAAAGGCCTCTGTCATCTGGGGAACAGCCTTTGAAGAAGCAGGGAATTTTAGGGCTACAAAATCCATGGCCCACACCCATCCCTCCTACATCTAGGCCTTTGATGGGCTCAGAATCCCCGCAACTCACCATTTGCTGAGGTCTGCGGCAGAGGACTGGGGCGAGTTACCTGCTAACACACAAGGAAAAGAGAAGTGTCCAGTAAAAGCCAGACAAAGGCACCTGAGGCTGCCTTCCCAACCC